>NC_057801.1:831283413-831284066 GCF_018294505.1 Triticum aestivum | reverse complement strand
TTTAAAAAAAATAAAACAAAATGATAAAAATGTCAAAAAAATAAAAGAAAATAAGTTTCTCATGTGATATGTGGCCTAGTTGTTGGGAAAATTTGCAAATATGAATTTTGACTTCATTTGCAAAATCTCGCGAGAATTTGTAAAAATGGGCATAACTTTTGCATACTAACTCGGATGAAAAAGTTTTTATATGAAAAATCATCTACTCGAAAAGTTACATCCAAATTTAACCGGGGGAACCCCGTTAAACATTTCCAAAATCCTTCAAAACCTAACAGAAAAAAAGATACGGGGCTTTTAAGATCTAGAGAGGCAAAAAAATCAAAAAAATTCAAACTTACTAATGGCGCACGTGACCATGGTGCGCCATTAGTATCTTCCCGCCTTCAAAATTCAAAATAAATCAAAAAAATAAATAAAATTACTAATGGCGCACCTGCCCGTGGTGCGCCATTAGTATCTTCCCGCCTTCAAAATTCAAAATAAATAAAAAAAATAAAAAAAATACTAATGGCGCACCTGCCCGCGGTGCGCCATTAGTATGCCGTATATATGGCTGGTCCTCTCCTCCTCTCTTCACTTCATTTCATCTTCCCTTCTCTCCTCCACCATACTTCTCCTCTCCGGTGACCTCCTCCTCCTCTCCGGCGACC
>NC_057801.1:831252600-831283171 GCF_018294505.1 Triticum aestivum | reverse complement strand
CCCTCCTCCTCCCTCCTCTCCCTCCTCCCTCCTCTCCGGTGAGGCAAAAAATCCCCTCCTCTCCGGTGAGCTCCTCCTCCCTCGTCTCCGGTGAGCTCCTCCTCCCTCCTCTCCGGTGAGATCCTCCTCCCTCCTCTCCGGTGAGCTCCTCCTCCTGCTCTCCGGCGAACTCCTCCTCCTCCTCTCCGGCGAACTCCTCTCCGGCAAAAGACCATGGCAACAAGATCCAAAAACAGGAACAAAATTTGAGAATATTGTCGTGCCAAAAAACAAGCAAAAAAACGAGAAAAAAATGGGCAAAAAATCTCAATCCAGATCTAGATTCAAAATGGCGCATCACTAATGGCGCATCACAGGAAAGTGCGCCATTAGTATGCCGCGGTTACTAATGGCGCATCCAGTTGTGGTGCGCCATTAGTATCCAAAGCACCTGGCCCCTGGGCGGCATACTAATGGCGCACCGTGGCCTATACTAATGGCACACCAGTGGTGCGCCATTAGTATACCAGATACTAATGGCGCACCACTGGTGCGCCATTAGTAAAAATTACTAATGGCGTGCTGTTAGTGGCGCACCACAGATGCGCCATTAATGGCCATACTAGGTGCGCCATTAGTAGGGGTTTTTCTAGTAGTGGATCGTGCCCGCTTCTGCAAGATAAATTCCATATGCCACCGTAAAGAGAATAATAATCCACGAATCTGATCTGCTGACAACTCTTTGAAATGTGACATCACGCCACGGTCCGGTTTTTATTCGAACCGTTTTTTATAACCAGCTACCGCACACATTACGAGGTGGTTCCTTTGGCATGTCTTGTCAAAGCAGTGATCGTGTCCCTCTTATCGTTGGATCCTCATCAATACGGGTATGGGTAATCCAATTGTTCCTGTTGGAATGACTCCGTGTTTTTAGGCAAGTCCTGAGCGGTTACGCCGGGGACACTTGGTATTCTTCCCCCTTTATAGAGGGGTCAAGGCCTATCCCTTTACCTCCACGCTTGCGCTTTTCTGCACTTCGAGTTCCAACACCCAAAGATCAAGCTCAAGCACCTCGGATCTTTGATCATGTCTGGATCCGACCATCAAGGCCGGTGGATGGCTTCCTCCGTCGCAAAGGAGGATATCGCAAAGCTCAGGGAGGCCGGGTATTTGACTGCCGAAGTTAAGCACAGGCTCCCCGCCCCTGGATAGGTTATCCCTACTCCCGAACCCAATGAGAGCGTCGTATTTGTATCTCACTTCCTCCGGGGCTTGGGCTTGACTCTTGACCCCTTCGTGAGAGGGCTCATGTTCTATTATGGGCTAGACTTTCATGATCTAGCTCTGGACTCCATTCTTCACATCTCGTCGTTTATCGTCATGTGCGAAGCCTTCCTCCATGTCACCCCACACTTTGGCCTATGGCTCAAGACTTTCAATGTGAAGCCGAGGATGATCGAGGGGCGGCATGCAGAGTGCGGGGGCGCTGCAATAAGCAGGAACGCCGAGGCCCCATGGCCCGAAGGCTCCTTCCCGAAGGTATCCGATCTATGGCAACGAGGTGGTTCTATGTCACATCTCCTCGAGGCTCAGAGTGGTCGGCCGCCCCCGCCTTCCGCTCCGGCCCTCCGCTTCAACTGGCGTTGTGGGCCAACGTGGGACTGGACTGGGGGCCTACAAACGTTGTTCCGACGTTGCAGGGCCGCATTCGGGAGCTTCTCGAGAGGGACATTAGTCTTGTCAAAATAATCTAGGTAATGCTAGTTCGGCGGGCCCTGCCGTGTAAACATTGACCTCTCCGGATGTGGGAGTTCAATCCAGAAAGTCCGCGAACCATTCAGCACTTCTTCGGTACGACACCTGAAGGAATGTATAAGTTGTTCTTCGGACCACGAATAAAGTGTCCGTACACCACCGAGGATGTGGGCCTGAGCTGCAACCGCCCAGATACCCAAGTAAGTAACCCTGTGACCGAACACTTCGTTTAAATTTGTCATAACATTGTTCTGAAAAACTATCCGCAACCAGGATTGGCTCAGTAAGGCGGAGAGAATAAGGTATCCGGCCCCGCTTACCGAAGGCTCGCCCGGTCCGGCAATAGCCAGGATGCTTAAACGGGCGATAAGACAAGTGCCCTCGATAGAAGCTATCCTGCCCCGAAGGGCGCTCCTACCGCACCGTGCCCGCTAACGGACCAGCCCTCCACCGAGTTGTAAGTTTAATACACAAGAAGCTTATCGCTTTTCCCTCTAAGAGCAATAACCAGGACCTATTTTTTGCAGTCCGGCTAGCAGTTCGTCTCAACAGGGTTCGTCCGCGGGGGATCTTCTTCCGGAGATGATGGAGAGTGAAACCCCATCTATCTCTCCGCCTATGGGCAGGCGATCCTAAGGTGTCGTCGCGGAGAAGTCCAGATCCACTGAGGCCAGAAGTTGATACTTCGGCCGCCCCGAGCCCAGCGCGTTCGGCTCCGCCGGGGGACAACGAAAAGGGTCTGGGTGAGTCCGGTGTCCTGCCGAACATACTAACGGGCCTCCAGGAGTCAGCTGCTCTCTTGGAGGATCACCGTACACTAATGGCTATGGTGTTGGAGAAAATTTCCTCCGCCACAAGCGGGTTAAATGAAGCTTTTAGGAGCTTGCTAAAAGGTTTTGAGGTAAGTAACGAAATACGCAGTTTTCTTGTTGCACCGCACGCGATAGATGTGCTCTGTATAGATAGTAGCCCGTGAGACTGTGGTTGCAAGCCCATGGCGGCAAATAGAGGATCACACTCCCAGGTAATCATCGCACTTCTATTGATGTGCAGGTTGCTAAGGGTCAATAGATAAGACCGCTGAATGCGCCGAATTGAGGCGACAGATTGACGTGGTGGATGCCGACATCACGCTTGTAAACAAGCGATTCGAGGAGTCGCAGAGTATGCGCTCTTATATCCACATTTGCTGTAGGAAATTATAAGAAGGTTGTAATATTAATATGATGTGATATGGCTGCAGGCGAAGCTGCTGCCATTGAGGCCCTGAGGGCAGAACTTGCCCTAGCCAAGGAACAAGCCCGGATCAGCAATGCGGCTGCCCTAAAGGCAGCCAAACTTGAATGCCGAACGGGCTGCTCATCTCCGAAGCGAAGAAAATATAGCCGAGATGGCTGTGGATCTGAGGGACACCGCTGGCCGGTATGAGCTTCTCGAGAAGGAGAATCAGACAAAGGCGGCTGACCTGAAGAAGGTGCTGGATTCGGCTAAGGAGATGCAATCTGATATTAGAGACGCGCGGGAGGAACTTCGACAAGCCGGAGAAATCGCGGCTGGAAATCCTTACTTGTTGCGGATGAAGTTTTTAGATCCAAAGTATGCTCCGTTGGATAAGCTATGGAGCGCGGCAGATGAGTATGTAGACTCGGCGAAGAATGCGGTTGGTGCAACCTAGTTGTTTAAGGAACATAAAGATAACAAAATGGAAAGGCTGTTCTGGTCGCAATTTAATGCCCCAGCGCGCTCATTACCCTTGAGTGAGAAGATGGCCGCTATAGCTGAGCTCCATAGGCCGTCCGGCCTTGCAATGAGGTCTGTAATAGACCATCTGTGGCCGAGGGGGCCGAAGCCGGATAGTTACTTTGGTTTGGTGCAACAATTATTTGGCGCCAGAGCGCGAGTAGATGCCGGGAAGAGGTCGGCGTGCATAGAGGGTGCGCGGATGGCCCTTGCACGTGTGAAGACATATTGGGCGGATATGGAGGCCACCAGCATTGCAACCCAGGGTCCGGCAGGAAGCCAAGACCCAACCGAGCACTATTTTGAGAAGATCATCGAAGGTGCCCATAGAATAGAGGCTCAGTGCTTGAAGAATGTCTTGTTCGAGTGACGAATCTATTAATTATAAACAAGTATGTGTTTAATTATAGAGGTTGTTTTCTATACTTTTGCCTGAAAGTATTATAAGTCTCCTGTGTGTGTTTATGTATGCATATAACGTGAAAGTTAGCAGTCGTTGGCTTTAGCCCCCACGCATGTAATGCTGGGGTGTTCGAAAAAATAGGCGTAAACACACTTCATCCAACGTCTTGGTCCACTAAGGAGGTGATCGCACGTCAAACCAGGCAACCGGACTATATAGCTGTAACACTTTCACTTAGCCATGGGAGTTGAAAAGGTGGAGCTACTATGTAGGCCCTGGTACTTCCGCGTGCATCCGGATACGGTGCGCGTACTTGACCTAAAAACTGGTCCTTCATTGATGCGGGGGCAGGGGGGATAGGGGCTAGGTGAAAAAAGCGACCCCCGCGTCGCCCGCGTCTGGCGACACGGGGGGAACCAACTCCGCCGCCCGAGCTCCGTCTATGCCGCCGCTCCCCGCAACACCGTCGCCGGAGGGCCGGCCGCGCGAAACCGCGCCGCGCCCAGGGAAGGTGGCGGCGGGGCGGTCTCGTTCCAATCTCCGTGCCAGAAACCCCTCCCCCAACCCTCGATCTGGCCGGAGCCGCTCCACCACCGCGCCCCCCTCTCCAGCACCCCCTCCCTCGTCCACTCCGACGGCGCTTGTCCCCGCCCTGGCCGGTTCCGGGACGGCGGCGGCACCCTGATGTCTTCCCCGCGCACTCGGCCCAGCCCGCCCAGATCCAATCTGGCGAAGCTCCTCCCCCATGGTGGCCGATTCGTGGCCGCATCGGCGGAGTCCTGCTGCTCCTAGCGCTGCGTTCCGCCCCATGCTTCGCGTCCTTGGGTTGGGCTCCGCCTCCTCCCGCCCTCAACCACTCGCCGTCGCCGACTGCGGTTCTGCCGCCACGTCTCCCACCTCCAGCGCCCCCTGCTCCGTCGTCGTCGTGCTTCTTCGCGGTGCTCACCAACGAAGTCGGCGTCACGGCTCCTACGACTCTGGAGCCCTCCACCTCCCAGTTCCCCCGGTGGGTTTCCGCTATTCGTGGCTTTACCCGCTGGGGGTACCGCAGCGGCCCCTGGTTTGTCGGCGGAGGCTCCATCCGCCGTTGCCTCATGGCTAGGAACTGCGCCCTCCATCCTCCTGCCCGGCGTCTTCTCGCCGGCTACCGACGCCTTCCGCCCTCAACCACTTGTCACCGTCTACTGAAGTGCTCCGAGTCTTCCTCCTCCGCCACCCCCCTATTCTATCGTCGTCGTGCTTCTGCTTGCGCTCGCCAACGAAGGTGGCGTCATGGCTCCTGCCATGGAGCCCTCCACCTCCCATTTCTCCCTCGGTGGGCTGCCACTGCTCATGGCTTTTCCTGCTGGGGGCACCTCACCGGTGGTCTTCACTGGTGCCCTTAGCTCAAGGTGCCTACCGGTGTCGCTCTGCCGGTTGGATTCACCTGGATCTGGGGCCGCCCGTTCCTGCGCTGCCCGATGCTGTTGGCGGCTGCTCTGTGATGCTCTTTGCGTGAAGATGTGACCGGGGATGGGAGAAATCCATGGTCGGCCGGCTGCTGCTGGCGGAGACAGCGGCGGTGATGATGTTATGTACCTAGGGTAGGGTCATGGACCTATCTAGGATACCATACCCAAGGACATCCTTAGACGAAGCTACCTTCCATTCGACCAAGAGAGACTCCACTCGACCGGCTAGAAGACACTTGACGAACCTAAAGACACTCGACCATGAAGACTCACTCGACCATCAGGAGTTCAGGATCTACTCTGTATCCAAACGGTCTGTAATTAAGTAGTCTTAATGGTCATGATGACACTTTATGTAGGGCGTTACCAGTAACGCCCGGCCTTAATGTACTTTAATCCTCTGCTACGTGGGTTTGCTGGGGTCTTGGCGTCCTCTATATAAGCCACCCCCTCCACTAGTAGAACGGTTCGCACCCGTGTAACTCATATACACATAAACCAGTTGACCGCCTCCGTGCTCTGAGACGTAAGGCTATTACTTCCTCAGAGAAGGGCCTGAAACCGTTAAACACTCGTGTGTACAACTACTCCATAGCTAGGATCTTGCCTCTCCATACCTACCCCCCATTCTACTGTCAGACTTAGAACCACGACAGTTGGCGCCCACCTTGGGGCAGGTGTCCTAGCGACTTTTTGGAGAAGTTGCAATTTGTCCGATTGCCTTCATCATGGTTTCCGGCGGAGCTCTGGTCGAGGGCCGCGAGATCCGTCTCGGCACGCTCGCTTTCATCGCCGACGACTCCGCTTGGCTCCAGGACGCACCACTCGACATCGACGCGCTCCCCGTCCGCGGGGCGACGCACTTTCGGGCATGTGTCCACGGCGTCCTGCTGCGGCAGCCATCGACCCCATACCGGTCGACTCCTATGCCGTCTTCCCTTCCTGTCTCCCGCCAGCGCAAGCGCTCTGGTCGGTCGAGACTTCAGCGATGGGTGAGGCACGCGGTGGCTCTCCAATCGGCCACCACCCAAGTCGCGGCAATTGAGCCCGACGAATCTCACTACGGCCTGTTCGACCTGTCGACTAGCTCCGTAGAGACTGCATCCGAGTGCGATAGCAGTGATCCAGCGGCGGAGGTCCTGATGGTCAACGGGCCTCGTAGCCCTCCCGGTTTCCCCCGCAATGACGGGATGGATGATGGAGGCGATCCTGCTCAGGCCCATGAAGAGTATCAGCCCGAGCCGCTCACTTCTCAGCAGACGGAAGAACTTCACCGTTGGAACATGGATGCCCTGCATACTCCCATTGCAGGAGAAAGCCCGGAGGCACGTGCCCTGGAAGAGGCGCGTTTGGCCAACTTGGCTGAACGCACTCGGCTGGAGAACCTCCAGCGAGCACTCGACGAGCGTGCGTGTCAGCGAGCACCCGACTCCCACCGACGTCAGCTCTTTCCGCAACCGACTCAGGTATATCGAACCCCGATTCAAAATTTGGCAGCTGCTGCCCGTATAGCGGAGTCAATTCAGCCCTCTCAGTCGGAGGCTGGAAGAGGCTTGATGCAGATCCGAGATTTTCTCTGGGCGGCAGGAGATCAGAATTCAACCGTGTCTCAGTCACGCAACAGGATTCACAGTCGATCCGTCGCTACGAATACTGTTCAGTCGGCTCACAGCCCAAGGTCGCCTCCGAGGCGAGTGGGATGTGAAGGCCGGCGGGACCACTATGATGATCGATTTGATCGTGATGACAGGCGTCGAGTGCCCACTCCTCCCCCGAGAAGTGGGTCTAACGCCCATCGGCAGCAAGATGACAGACGCCGGCTTAGTGTTGGGTGGAGGGCTCCAGTCGACCCCAGAGAGCCAGGCTTTGACGCGAGGTCCATCATCGTGCAAGGTTTGGTTGACCGGAACAGAGCTCATAGAGGTGGCCATGACAAAGATGTGCCCGCAAGCAGCCGAGTCCACGTTTCGGGTCCAGAATGCTTTAGCAGAGCCATCAGAGCCGCAGTGATACCCCCCAACTTCAGGTTGGCGACTGGAGTGAGTAAGTTCACCGGAGAGTCTAAGCCTGAAACTTGCCTTGAAGACTACCGGGTGGCTGTTCAGATTGGTGGCGGTAATGATGAGGTAGCCATGAAGCATTTGCCACTTATGCTAGAGGGTTCAGCCAGGGCGTGGTTGAATCAGTTACCTCCTAGCAGCATTTACACTTGGGAAGATCTTTCCCGAGTGTTCGTGAGGACGTTCGAGGGAACTTGCAAACGACCAGTCGGATTGACAGAGCTGCAAGTTTGCGTACAAAAGTCGAGTGAAACACTGAGAGATTACATCCAGAGATGGATCACTTTGCATCATACTGTACAGAATGTGTCAGACCACCAAGCGGTCTGCGCCTTCAAGGATGGTGTCAAGAACAGAGAGTTGAGCCTGAAGTTTGGTCGAACTAGAGATACCTGAGTCGGATGATGGAAATAACCACCAAGTACGCCAATGGCGAAGAAGAGGACCGACTCCGGAGTGGCAAGTACAAGCCGAGTCAGTCGGAGAAAGGAAATTCCAGTCGGAAGCAGAAGTGGAAGGTCGAGCCAGCTGCTCCTGGAGAGGCTCTGGCCGTGACTCAGGGTAAATTCAAAGGGAAGCCCAAAGGATCTTGGAACCCCAAGAAGGTGAAAGATAAGGAAGGTAATGACGTGATGGATCTACCGTGTCATATCCACACGAAGAAAGACGAAGAGGGTAACTTCATCTACCCAAAGCACACCACTCGCCAGTGCCGGCTCTTAATCTAGCAGTTTCAAGGAAAACAGCCGAAAGACAAAGAGAAGGAGTCGTACAAGGCTGAGGACAAGGAGAACAGTGATGGAGAGTACCCTCATGTCAACTCCACTTTGATGATTTTTGGTGATGTAGAGAGCAAAAGTCGACTGAAAGTGATCAACCGTGAGGTCAATATGGTCGCCCCGGCGACACCAAACTATCTGAGATGGTCGCAGACTCCCATTACTTTCGACCAGTCTGATCACCCTACTCACATTGCCACCCCTGGGAGGCAAGCGCTAGTGGTCGACCCAGTTGTCGAAGGCACTCGACTGACGAAGGTATTGATGGATGGCGGCAGTGGATTGAATATACTGTATGCAGAGACGCTCAAGGGAATGGGCATTCCGATGTCCAGGCTCAGTTCCAGCAACATGAGTTTTCACGGAGTCATCCCGGGAAAAAAGGCTGAGTCACTCTACCAAATAGCTCTGGATGTAGTGTTCAGCGACTCGAAGCATTTCCGCAAAGAGAAGCTGACATTTGAAGTCGTGGATTTCCGAAGCGCCTACCACGCTATTTTGGGAAGACCAGCCTATGCCCGCTTCATGGCTCAACCATGTTACGTGTACCTCAAGTTAAAGATTCCTGGCCCCAAAGGCGTGATCACCATCACTGGTAGCCGGAAGAAGGCAGAAGAATGTTTCCAGAAAGGCTCAAAGATTGCGGATGACCAGATAACAGTGGTAGAGCTGGAAGAATACAAGAAGAATGCAGATCCGAGTGATTTGCTGTGGGCCAAGAAGCCCACCACAGAGTCAGCATTTCAGGCGTCTGGGGAGACGAAGCCAGTTCATATCCACCCGACTGACCCCAATGCAGCTCCGACCCATATTTCCACAACACTCGACTCTAAATAGGAAGAAGCGCTCATCCAGTTCCTCCGTGAGAACTGGGACATCTTCGCATGGAAGCCAGCTGACATGCCGGGTGTTCCCACGGGGCTGGCTAAGCATCGCCTTAGAGTCAACTCAAAAGCGAAACCAGTTAAAGAACATCTTCGACGGTCCGCCGTTCAGAAGAAAAAAGCCATTGGCGAGGAGGTGGCTCGACTCCTTGCAGCAGAGTTCATCCGAGAGATATGCCACTCCGAGTGGCTTGCCAATGTCGTCATGGTTCCCAAGAAGGACAACTCACTTCACATGTGCATTGATTTCAAACATATCAATCGGGCCTGCCCGAAAGATCATTTTCCTCTCCCTCGCATCGACCAAATTGTCGACTCGACCGCAGGATGCGAGAGATTGTCTTTTTTAGATGCTTATTCCGGGTATCATCAGATCTGTCTGTATGGACCTGACGAAATCAAAACAGCTTTCATCACTCCATTCGGGTGCTTCTGCTATATCACCATGCCATTCGGCCTCGAGAATGCCGGAGCCACGTTCATGAGAATGATTCAAAAGTATTTACTCACTCAAATCAGTCGGAATGTGGAAGCGTACATGGATGATATCATGGTCAAGTCGCGAAAGGGTTCCGACCTATTTACTGACCTAGCTGAAACATTTGCCAATCTCAGAAGGTATGATATCAAGCTCAATCCATCGAAGTGCACATTCGGAGTACCTGGCGGAAAGTTACTCGGTTTTCTCGTTTCAGAACGAGGAATCGATGCTAACCCAGAAAAAGTTGGCACCATACTCCTAATAAAACGCCCTGTGCGTGTGCACGACGTCCAGAAGCTTACTGGATGCTTGGCCGCTTTAATTTGATCCATCTCTCGTCTCGGTGAAAATGCATTGCCCCTTTACCAACTGATGAAGAAGGCAGACAAGTTCGAGTGGACTCCAAAAGCTGATGCAGTGTTTGCCGAGTTAAAACTCTGCTCTCCATCCAGCCGGTGCTTGCTGCTCCAATTAGCAAAGAGCCTCAGTTGCTTTATATTGCAGCCACAGGACAAGTCGTCAGTACAGTACTTACGGTTGAGCGGGAAGAAGAAGGGAAAGCCTTCAAAGTTCAGCGCCCAATGTATTATCTCTCTGAAGTTTTGACCCCATCGAAGCAAAGATATCCTCATTATCAGAAGCTCGTATATGGGATCTACACGACCATGAAGAAGGTTTCTCATTATTTCTCTGATCATGACATTACAGTCGTCAGCGACGCACCATTGTCAGAGATTCTTTACAACAGAGATGCAACTGGTCGAGTGGCTAAGTGGGCGATTGAACTCCTTCCCCTTGATGTCAAATTCGAGGCAAAGAAAGCCATTAAGTCCCAGGCTATAGCAGATTTCCTTGCCAAGTGGATTGAGAAACAGCAGCCGACTCAAGTTCACTCGGAGCATTGGACCATGTTCTTTGATGGCTCTAAGATGCTAAATGGTTCTGGTGCTTGGGTTGTTTTGGTTTCCCCCCGAGGGGACAAGCTCAGATATGTGCTCCAGATCCACTTTGATTCCTCCAACAATGAAGCAGAATATGAAGCACTCTTGTATGGGTTGCGCATGGCCATTTCACTCGGCGTCCGTCGTCTTATGGTTTATGGCGACTCAGATTTGGTGGTCAATCAGGTGATGAAGGAGTGGGACGTTAGAAGCCCAGCCATGACTGGATACTGCAATGCAGTGAGGAAGCTCGAAAAGAAGTTCGAAGGGTTAGAGCTCCACCACATACCCCGACTGAAAAATCAAGCAGCTGACGATCTGGCGAAGATAGGATCCAAGAGAGAAGCCATCCCCAGTGATGTGTTCTTGGAGCATATCCACACTCCATCAGTCGTAGAAGATCCTTTTACCGATGAAGCTCCGCAACCTAAGAGTGTTACGGACGCGACTGAGGTTGAAGTCCCAGCAGTGGTCGACCTGATCATGGAAGTTTTAGTGATCACTCCAGATTGGACAGTACCATATATCGCGTATATCTTGAGGAAAGAACTCCCGAGGAAGAGGCTCGACAGATTGACAGATCGTCCACCGATCTAAGGCCTTTACCATGATAAGAGGACGGTTGTATAGAGAAAGCGCGACTGGAGTTGGTCAGAAATGCATAACACCGTAGGAAGGTTGAATAATCCTTGATGACATCCACTCGGGGACCTGTGGCCATCATGCGTCCTCTCGGACCATCGTGGCCAAAGCATACCGAGCCGGATTTTATTGGCCAAGAGAGAATGAAATGGCGAAGGAAATAGTCGACAAGTGCGAGGGATGTCAATTTTACTCCAATATGTCGCACAAGCCCGCGTCAGCTTTGAAGACTATACCACTCATCTGGCCCTTTGCAGTCTGGGGTTTGGATATGGTCGGTCCTTTGAGAACAGGCAGAAGCGGTTTTACCCATGTGCTGGTAGCAGTCGACAAGTTCACTAAGTGGATCGAAGCTAAACCCATCAAGAACCTTGATGCCGGTACTGCTGTCAGCTTCATCAGAGAATTGATATTCAGATATGGAGTCCCGCACAGCATCATCACTGACAACGGGTCAAACTTCGACTCTGAAGAGTTCAGAGCTTTCTGCACGTCTCAAGGCACACGAGTCGACTATGCTTCAGTCGCTCATCCACAGTCGAATGGTCAGGCAGAACGAGCCAACGGTTTGATTCTCAAAGGGTTGAAACCCCGTTTGATGCGTGATCTTAAGCATGCGGCCGGTGCATGGGTCGACGAACTTCCTTCGGTGCTTTGGGGGTTAAGGACCACGCCCAACCGGTCGACTGGAAGAACTCCATTCTTCCTGGTCTACGGAGCGGAAGCAGTCTTGCCAAGCGACCTTCTCCACAATGCTCCCCGGGTCGAGCTCTACACCGAAGCTGAAGCAGAACAAGCGCGGCAGGATGCAGTCGACCTTTTAGAGGAAGAAAGGGAGATGGCTCTTATCAGATCAACCATTTACCAACAAGACTTGTGTCGCTTCCACGCCAAAAACGTGAAGAGTCGAGCCTTCCAGGAAGGAGATTTAGTTCTCCGAGTGGACCAGCAGAAACCACACAAGCTTGCTCCTTCTTGGGAAGGTCCCTTCATCGTTACCAAGGTTCTCCACAATGGAGCATACCGTCTTTACAATGTCGAGCATCAGATTGACGAGCCCCGAGCATGGAACGCGGAGCTTCTCCGCCCCTTTTACACTTAAGTATTCACTCGGATGAGTTCTAATAAAAGTACTTTTGTAGTTTATTTGTCAAAGACAAGAGCTTTATAATTTTCCCAGTAATTGTTGTTTCTTTTGTCCACTCAAAACAATCCCCCAGTGGGTGGCTTGGCTGCGAATCCGATTCGCCCAAGTCTGTAAAAAAAATCCTAACCAAGTGGTGAGCCAGTCTCCCACATGAAGGCTTAGCTGCGAAACCCGTTTCGCCTAAGATAAATAAAATCCTGTCGAGTGGAAAGCCAGCCTTCCACTCGGAGGCTTAGCTGCAGTCCAAGTACTCGCCTAAGATAAATAAAATCCTGTCGGGTGGTAAGCCAGCCTTCCACTCGGAGGCTTAGCTGCAGTCCAAGTACTCACCTAAGATAAATAAAATCCTGTCGAGTGGTAAGCCAGCATTCCACTCGGAGGCTTAGCTGCAGTCCAAGTACTCGCCTAAGATAAATAAAATCCTATCGAGTGGTAAGCCAGCCTTCCACTCGGAGGCTTAGCTGCAGTCCAAGTACTCGCCTAAGATAAACAAAATCCTACCGAGTGGTAAGCCAGCCTTCCACTCGGAGGCTTAGCTGCAGCATTGCGCTCGCCTAAGTACAAATACAACATGCGCTCTGCAAGGGGGACGAGGTGCAGGTCGATTGCTACCCTATCCTTCCGAGCTACGCCACAAGTACAACATGCGCCCTGCAAGGAGGACGAGGTGCAGTAGACTGTTACCCTCTCCTTTCGAGCTACGTCACAAGTAAAACATGCGCTCTGCAAGGAGGACGAGGTGCAGGTCGACTACTACCCTCTTCTTCCGAGCTACGCCACCAATACAAAATCCTACCGAGTGGAGAGCAAACCTCCCGCTCGGGGGCTTAGCTGCAGCCCAGTGCTCGCCTAAGTTTTTGAAAATCCTACCGAGTGGAGAACAGACCTCCCACTCGGGGGCTTAGCTGCAGCCCAGTGCTCGCCTAAGTTTTTGAAAATCCTACCGAGTGGAGAGCAAACCTCTCACTCGGGTGCTTAGCTGCAGCCCAGTGCTCGCCTAAGTTTTTGAAAATCCTACCGAGTGGAGAGCAAACCTCTCACTCGGGGGCTTAGCTACAGCCCAGTGCTCGCCTAAGTTTTTGAAAATCCTACCCAGTGGAGAGCAAACCTCTCACTCGGGGGCTTAGCTACAGCCAAGTGCTCGCCTAAGTTTTTGAAAATCCTACCGAGTGGAGAGCAAACCTCTCACTCGGGGGCTTAGCTGCAGCCCAGTGCTCGCCTAAGTTTTTTGAAAATCCTACCGAGTCGAGAGCAAACCTCTCACTCGGGGGCTTAGCTGCAGCACAGTGCTCGCCTAAGTGTATTGGGGAACAAGTCGATTGCAATGAGCGCTTCGCTTTAACCTGCAAAAGATGCCTCAAACCAGATGAAAACATATTCAATGTCGAATCCAAGTTCGGATAACACCTAACGGAACCGAAAGTGCTCAGGCGCTAGGCCTGTTAATGTTTGTCGGTTACAAAACTCACTCGGCATACCGAGGCAAATTTAAAGTATCAAGCTCAGAAGTTTTTTACCCCTCCTGTGGAGGGCTGGAAGGTGCAACAAACTCGTCCAGATCAATTCCATCTGCAATCCGAGTGGCAGCAGCAATGAAGGTCTCCATGAAAGATCTGAAATCGTGCTTCTTGGTGTTAGCCACCCTAAGAGCCACCAGCTTGTCCTCTCGTGCATCCTTGCAGTGAACGCGGACCAGATACAGAGCTACATCTGCACCGCACCTGGCCGAAGACTTCTTCCACTCCTGCACTCGACTTGGAACCTCGTTCAGTCGAGTCATCAGAGACTTGAGGTCGTTCTGGAGTGTCTCTCTTGGCCAGAGTGTTGTGTCGATGCGAGAAGTTGCGACCTTCAGCCTTGCGAGATAGTCGATGACAGCGGCAACACGAGATTCAAGCCGGAGCACGTTCATGGCGACTTCATCTTTCACAGGAGAGTTGATGGGGTCCAGGTTTACTTCCAGTCGACCAGTCTGCTCTTCAAAGTTCTGACAAAATTCTGCAAGCACAACCACCGAGTCAAGACAAACAGTCGGAGGTTACAATTAAAATATTTGTTTGATACAAAGGATTACCTTCAAGCATGAGGAACAACTTCTTGGCGAGCCCAGCTAGATAAGCCTCTAGATCGTTCTTCTTTCTCTTCAACTCACTGGCCTTGTCATTCAGGGTGGTCTTGTCACTTTTCAGTCGACTGACCTCCTGGTTGGCAGCATCAAGAGCAGCTTTCAGATTGGTGTTTTCTTCTTCAAGATTGGTCACTGAAGCCAGCTTCTCATCCGCAAGCCTGGTCTTCTCCAAAGCAGTTTTTTGCATCTCAGCCAACTCAAGCTCTTGCTTCTTCAGGGCATCCCTCACTTTGTCTGCAAAGTTACAGTGAGATTAGATTCGGAAACAAGTGAGAGGCAAAGGCAGTCGTCAAAGGCCTCACCAAGCATACCTTTAGCTTCCTCCTTCGCCTTCGTCAAGTTCTCTTGGGCCAGTTTCAGATCGAGCTCGAGCTGAATGTGTTTGTTCTCCAACTCAGTATAACGAGCTGCAAGGTCACAGGATTTCTACGAAGAACCAATCGACAGATGTCAAAGACAATTCACTTCCGAGTGAGTAAGGAAAAATCATAGCGTTTCTAAGACTACGGCCGAATGCAAACATTCGACCACAGTCTCGGGGACTACACCCAGTGGGTGCACACAGCGTGCCCCCACTAGTTTCATCAGTTAGAGTCGACCAGTCGACCAACAACACAAAAAAACGGGAGATGTTCTTCAGACTATAGTCAACTGCCCGCAGTCGACCACAGTCTCGGGGACTACACCCAGTGGGTGCACTCAACGTGCCCCCACCGGTCTATGAATCTATTCGACCTAGTCGAGTAAGGAAAAAACTTAAGACATAAAGCCTATGGTCGATTGCCAGCAGTCGACCATAGCCTTGGGGACTACACCCAGTGGGTGCACTTAGCGTGCCCCCACTAATCCGGAATTTCAATCGACGCACCCAGTGGGTGTAGGACAAACTCTAAGAATTTCAGAAGGAAGAGTTTGCAGATATCATATCCTAACAGAACAGGCAGTGACCGACTGACTTGAACATTACTCTGAAGAGCCGAACTGGCGTCATAGGCGGCCTGGCTGGCTTCTCGTATTGCCTTCACTTGCTCCATCATGACCCCCGCTTGACGGATTGCTTCTTTAGCAGCACTAGCTTGGTCTTCAGGAACAGAATAGGTTGAGAAAAGCGAGGGTTGAGCAGCACTCAATGATGAAGGACGAGCACTCGTCAATGGCACCGCAAAGGTTACGGTAGGCCGAGTGACATTGTCTCCCTCCACGACCAACGTCTCGGGTGCTGGCACGTCCTGAGTCGCCTTGCCAGCAGACGCCTTTTTGCTCCTCCTCTGCCTTGATGGTTCCTCGTCATCGTCGTCGAGAAGATCGATAACGATGTTAGATGAAGCTGCAGAAAGAATCAAAATTAGAGACAGTAAGTCAGTTGACTGAAAACGGCATCATAAGAGTCATACCAGGTTTTGAGGTAGCAGCATCCTCCATCTCGTGGTCTTCAGCCCTGGCCAAAGTATCGGAAGTAGCAGCGCTGCAGTTCCAAAAGTCAGTCGATTGGCCTATGAGTTGACCAAGAACAAGTTCATGAAACGGGGAAAACTCAAGACTACCATTACCCTGAGATAGTGGGGATCACCATCTTCATCTTCGGCAAGACCTTCGCAGGTTTCGACGGTGCCACTCGAGATTGCTTCAGAGCCTTCTCAGTCGGCGCCAGAGAAGTAGTCCGAGGGCGCTTGGTCGAGTGGGTAGCGGTCGCGACCCCCTTACCACGCTCAGTCGCAGGATCATGGACAAGCTTCGAGCATCTTTCCGAGCGGGGAGGTACAACTTCCTCCTCCCCCTCCTCTTCTTCCTCCTCACCAGAGTCATCGCCCTCGTCATCGTCGTCAGCATCCGAATCCCACTCCTCCGGGCTTTTGCCCCTGCTTCCTTCCTCCTCCTCAGTCGGCGTCTGCGCTCCATTGGGCATCGAGTATAACTCAGTGGTGGCCTGTCAGACAACAAAGCAAAACAAAGATCAATCGACCAATTCGCGGCAAAGCAGAATGGATAAAGCAAGATTACAATCGGAGATAAGTGGCCATACCGTGTCCGGCTTATAAGTACAGTCGAGTGGCGGGATCCTCCTAGCCCCTTGAGGGTTGTCCTTGTTCCCTGTGATGGCGGCCACCCACCTCTCCAGCGTGGCATCGTCGACTGCTTCTGGATGGACCCGAGTGGTGTCTTCGGTACCGCAGTACAGCCACATCGGGTGGCCTCGGTACTGAAGCGGTTGGATGCGCCGCCTAAGGAAGACTTCCAGAAGATCCATGCCCGTCACTCCATCCCGAACGAGTTGGACCACTCGCTCCATCAACATTTTTACCTCGGCTTTCTCCTCCGGAAGCACCTTCAGAGAAGACGGTTTGTCCACTCGGTCCATGGAGAACGGAGGGAGACCAGTCGACTGCCCCGGCGTCGACTCGTCTTGGCAGTAAAACCAAGTCGACTGGCACCCTCTAACCGACTCAGGAAGGGTCATGGCCGGGAAAGTGCTCTTATTCCTCAACTGAATCCCAATACCCCCGCACATCTGAATAACCTTGGTCCTCTCATCGTCCGGACTCGCCTTTTTCACTGTCTGTGAGCGACAGGTGAATATGTGCTTGAAGAGACCCCAGTGTGGTCGACAACCCAGGAATTTCTCGCACATGGACACAAAGGCAGCAAGATAGGCGATGGAATTGGGATTGAAATAGTGGAGTTGCGCCCCAAAGAAATTCAGAAACCCTCGGAAGAAAACACTCGGCGGCAGAGAAAAACCACGGTCTACATGAGTGGTTAAGAGAACGCACTCACCCTCCTGCGGCTGCGGCTGACACTCGGTCCTCGGAAGCCTTGCTGACCCGTGGGGGATCAGTCCCTCATTTGCCAGGTCATTGAGATCTTTCTCAGTGATGGTCGAGCGGATCCAATCCCCTTGGACCCAACCCTTTGGCAGGCAGGACCTTTACGATGATCCGCCCCGACTGGACGGTCTCCCCTTCGCTTTCCCCGTCGCCGTCGCCTTCTTCGCGCGCTCTAGGGCCGCCGTCTTCTCCTTCACCATTGTCGTCGGCGAAGCGTGCGAGGAGCGGATAGGCGGAGGCGAGAGCAGGCACAGTGGGCGGAGTCAAAGAGGGAGGAGAGAAGAATGGGAAGGCACTGTTCAAAAAATCCTCTGTCGGCGCTTTATATAAGGACGCTTCTGAGTGGCTGACTAGTGGGTCCGGGCGATCCTGTCACATCCTGAAACAGTCGCGCACGCACGATACGTGGCAAAAAAGGCGGCACGGAAATCGAGGCATCCACGCCTTATCCCATCCGATTGCCGCGGCCCGCCCCGCTTCGCGCGCTTCCCAAATTTCGGATCCCGCAGAATCCGCTAAACAGCAAATCAATCTGCCAGACGATATCTTTCCTGCGATCCGTCGCTCGGCAGTTCACCAAAGTTCAAAAAGTTCAGTTGACAGAAGACAAGAATGGATCAAGACGACTGAAGTAAAAGTTGACGCCAACGCCGAAAGAAAAATCGCCGATCCAAGATACGACATAATCAAAGCACAGGAAATGAGTCGGAGAAAATCATCAAGTCCTTCCTCACTCGAACCTCGATCCATTCGGGGGCTAATGATGATGTTATGTACCTAGGGTAGGGTCATGGACCTACCTAGGATACCATACCCAAGGACATCCTTAGACGAAGCTACCTTCCAGTCGACCAAGAGAGACTCCACTCGACCGGCTAGAAGACACTCGACGAACCTAAAGACACTCGACCATGAAGACTCACTCGACCAATCAGGAGTTCAGGATCTACTCTATATCCAAACGGTCTGTAATTAAGTAGTCTTAATGGTCATGATGACACTTTATGTAGGGCGTTACCAGTAACGCCCGGCCTTAATGTACTTTAATCCTCTGCTACGTGGGTTGGATGGGGTCTTGGCGTCCTCTATATAAGCCACCCCCCTCCACTGGTAGAAGGGTTCGGACCCCTGTAACTCATATACACATAAACCAGTCGACCGCCTCCGTGCTCCGAGACGTAAGGCTATTACTTCCTCAGAGAAGGGCCTGAACTCGTTAAACACTCGTGTGTACAACTACTCCATAGCTAGGATCTTGCCTCTCCATACCTACCCCCCATTCTACTGTCAGACTTAGAACCACGACAGGAGGCGCTTCACGTCGTTTCCATCTTGATGGCGTTGTCTTCATCCCCCGGTTCATCGCGATGGCCTGGGTGTACTCTGGGGTGTTCTCTTCTTGGTGATGTCCTTTGACTACGCCGATGATACATAGGTGCCGTGGCGCAGTCTTGGCCTGGCGTGACCTTTTGACTGTACCCCATGACACTGGTGGTGTCGCGGTGTTGTGCAGTCTGTACCCCATGACATGGTGTTGTCGCGGCGTTGTGCATTTTGTGCCCCATGACACATGTGGTGTCGCGGCGTTGTGCAGTCTGTACCCCATGGCATCGGTGGTGTCGTGGCGTTGTGCGGTCCTGGTTGGCCGGCGCCTTTCGATTGTGTCGATGGTATAGTGTCTTGGTATGGTCTCGGCTGACTGTTGCAGTCGAGTGCTCGGGGGTGCCCCCCCTTCACCATGTGTTCTTTCACTTTATCTCTCTTCTTGTGCCCCCCTGTTCTTCTAGTTCACTTGAACCCTATCTTTTATTAGGCTGCAAAGTCTAAAGGCAAAAATGAATACAATTCAGGTGGAGGGCTTTGCCCTCCCCAGGTGACCTTCAAAAAAAATTTCATGCGGAGGAATCCTATAGATTCCGATGAGTCCTCGAGTGGTTGATCAGTTTCTCGCTGTATCATGGCAGTCAGTTTTCGGCTTTCTCTACTGAGGTGCTCATCCGGAATAACCAGGGCACAATCGCAGTAGTTCTCCTTTGGCCGCCTTAGCCGATAGAATGGAATGTATGGCAGCAAACCCAGGAGCCTGGCTAACCCAACATTTGACCAAAGACATGATTCGGAGCTGACGCATATAAGGCCGAACTCGTGACGCCGAACACTCCCGAAGGTATTCGTACTTTATAGCATATACTCGGCTGAATAACGCCCTTGACCCTGAAATTCCAGGTACGTGCATTGATCTGTCGTGGCGAAAAGCCTATAACGCTAGTGTCCCTTATGGGTGTATGAAATACCCGTGGGATGTCAAGAAACAAAAGACAATAAACAAGGATTATACAGGGGCTTAATCCAAAGAGAAACCTTTGGGCGGGGCCCTGCTGCACGTCTGTGCCTTTGTCTTTGTTGTGCCGTATCCTGGAAGGGTGTGGCACGAGTAGTGTCTGTAAAAACGAAAACTCATAAAGAGGAGTAAGCGTGCGGGAATTTGGTTATTCTCAATGGGTATTAGAAATATGAGATATTTGCCTATTGATAAGCAAGCCGAAATGTGGGCTTTATTATGTGTTGACAGCCCCTGGTACCATTTATGGGGATATATGTTTAGCACCCAGTCGGGGTTTATCCGGGCTGTTGTTGATGGTGGAGCAACGGACTCGTCTAGCCGTGTCTGTGGTCTCAACGACCGATCATGCGTTCTAGCGGGAGAGGCCGCCTAGAGTCCGGCAGCAAGAGCTGCCACATACTGCTCTGTGTTTCCACTAACCATTATGAAGCCACACGGACTGGGCATCTTAAGTTTACGGCAGGCGTAGTTCGGTATTGTGTTAAAGCAAGCGAAGGCCGTTCTTCCGAGCAATGCATGAGAATCGCTGCTGAAGGGAGCGATGTTGAAGAGAAGTTCCTTGCTTCTGAAGTTGTCGGGAGAACCGAATGTCACTTCTAATATGAGTGAGCCCCAGCAGTGGGCTTCGACGCCTGGAATCACTCCATTGAAGGTGGCTCTATTTTGGATTATTCTGGATGGGTCTATCCCCATCTTGCGGATGGTGTCTTGATATATCAAATTAAGACTATTGCATCGTCCATTACGACTCGAGTGAGATGGTATCCATCAATTATTGGGTCAAGCACCAAGGCAGCCGATCTTTCATGCTGGATACTGGCCGGGTAGTCCTTGTGATCAAAAGTGATCGGGCAGGCCGCCCAGGGATTGAATTTGGGGGCGACGAACTCTAAGTGAGTTGCGTGTACCATATTTACCATTTTGACTTCTGGTGGGAATTTTTTCTGGCACTCCGTGTTCGACTGGCGAGGCTCATCCTCGTCTTCGCTCTGTGTGTCCCTTCCCTTGTGTTCGGCATTTAATTTGTCATCCTACTTGAAGACCGAACATTCTCTGTGGGTATGATTTGCAGGTTTTTCGGAAGTGCCATGGATTTGGCACAATCTATCCAGGACTTTATTCAGGCCGGACGGTCCCTCTTTGCTGCCTTAGAATGGGTTCTTTCTTTGACCGGGTTGAGAGCCCCTGAATCCGGCGTTGACCGCCGTGTTGTCCGGACTATCATCATTTCGACGTTTGTGCTTAGTGCGCCGTGGCTTCCCGTTGCCATCTCAAATTTTAGATGTGCCTGGGTCACTGGTGCCTCTATGGGCCAACCAGTTGTCTTCGCCCGCACAAAAGTGGGTCGTGAGGCTTGTTAAGGCTGCCATCGTCCTTGGCTTTTCTTGGCCGAGGTGTATGGCGAGCCACTCGTTTCGGATGCGGTGTTTGAAGGCCGCTAAGGCTTCGGCATCCGGACAGTCGACAATTTGATTTTTCTTAGTGAGGAATCTGTTCCAAAGCTTGCGGGCTGACTCTCTGGGCTGCTGTATTATTTGACTTAAATCGTCTACGTCCAGAGGTCGGACATAAGTTCCTTGAAAGTTGGCCCTGAAAGCATCCTCAAGTTCCTCCCAACTTCCGATTGAGTTTTTGGGGAGGCTCTTCAGCCAGTGTCGAGCTAGTCCTTTCAACTTGAGGGGAAGGTATTTGATGGCGTGGAGGTCATCCCCACGAGCCATGTGTATGTGAAGGATAAAATCTTCAATCCAGACCCCAGGGTCTGTCGTTCCATCGTATGCCTCTATATTCACGGGTTTGAATCCTTGTGGAAATTCATTATCCAGCACCTCATCGGTGAAGCACAGGGGGTGCGCAGCCCCTTTGTATCTGGCCGTGTTGCAGCATGCTGTCGGCTGTTGTTGCGCCCGGCCGGTGTTGATTCCGGACTGGTATTCGATTAGTATGATCGTTGAGGTGACCATAATCCCGCGTTGGAGCATGTCCTCTGGACCCGTAGATGGACCTGGACGCACTAGCCTTTTTGTTCAGGAGCTCACGTAAATCGTGTGCGATATCAGTGGATGGTCTATCACGGCCATGAGGTGGCTGGTCCGGTCGAGTGGTCGTATTATTCTTTGGTGGAATGGGCGCTGCGGCCTCGTCATCGAATTTGGGTAGCAGTTTGCGCTTTGGGTAGCTCTTTGTGTGGCGATCATTGCCACATTTTCCCTCGGTGTCTAGCACCTTGTTCCATCTTCAGTTGAGTGTATCCTGCGCGGCTTTAAGCCTTTGCTTCTGCTTCTTCAGGCTCCTTGCCATGGCCAGAAGCTTTCTGCGGAGGTTATCTCGCTTCACACATTTTTACGGGATGATGAATGCATCGGTGACCGGACTTTCCTCCCCTCCGTGGGTAGTTTGATGATTTCGGCCCTCGGGGTCACTGTGATTGGGCGTTTGTTCGGTGTGGCCTGGCTCGTCTTGCTCTGTTGCTGGGTTCGAGTTGTCTCCTTTGGAGTCAACCAGAGTGTCATTCTTCCTCGCACTGTTATCGCTATTTTTACTGTCCATGGACTTAGAGCAGCGTCTGCACCGTCGTTTTTGTTTTTGTCCGGGTGTTTTATCCTCCGTCGTGTCCGTCTTGTCACCGGTGTCTTCCTTGGGCGTGTCCACCATGTAGATGTCATATGATGAAGTGGCTGTCCAGCATCCCGTGGGCAGTGGTTCCAGATCGTCCCCTGCGTCGACATCTATACCGCTGATGTCATCGGAGTCGAAATCAAGCGTGTCTGTTAGGTCATCGACAGTGGCTATGAAGTGGTGGTGGGTGGGAGGCGATTTTCTTCGTCATCCGTGCCACACTTAGGCCGGATATAGTTCGTCCAGGAGTCTCCTGACAGAGAGTTAGACTTTAACGAATTTAGCACATCACCAAAGGGGGAGTGCTGGAAGATATCCGCGGAGGCGAATTCCATGACTGGAGCCCAATCAGATTCGATGGGCATGGATGCACGCGGTCCGGGACCTACGACCGAGAACAAGTCCGGGGGTCCAGAGACACTGATTTCCTTAGAAGCGGAGTCTGTGTTCGGCTTCAACACCGATAGGTGTGCGGCCTCCATGGCGGGGTCCATCCACCCGTCCTTGGATGGCACGATCTGCTCTGGATCAAAGTCCGGAGCCATGGCAGGGGCGGTATGCCGAATACTGTCCGATGGCAGATCTAAGTCATGCGCGTGGCGATCGTTCGGCGCTCCTGTCATGGGCTCGAATCCGTTGAATATCAAGTCTCCGCGGATGTCAGCAATATAGTTTAGGTTCCCGAACCTGACCTGACAGCCAGGGGCGTAGCTGTCGATCTACTCTAGATGGCCAAGCGAGTTGGCCCGCAGTGCGAAGCCGCCGAACATCAAAATCTGACCGGGGAGAAAAGTCTCACCCTGAACGGAGTTGTTGAAGGTTGGACAAGCCATAGAGCCTTACAGGGACGACACAGAGGAACTCTCAATGAAAGCACCAATGTCGGTGTCAAAACCGGCGGATCTCGGGTTGGGGGTCCCGAACTGAGCGTCCAAGGCTAATGGTAACAGGAGACTGGGGACACGATGTTTACCCAGGTTCGGGCCCTCTTGATGGAGGTAATACCCTACTTCCTGCTTGATTGATCTTGATGATATGAGTATTACAAGAGTTGATCTAACACGAGATCAGAGAGGCTAAACCCTAGAAGCTAACCTATGCTATGATTGTTGTTGTGTCCTACAGACTAAACCCTCCGGTTTATATAGACACCGGAAGGTGCTAGGGTTACATAGAGTAGGGAGAAGGAGATCTACATCCAAATTGCCATGATTGCCTTCCACGACGAGGAGAGTCCCATCTGGACACGGGACGAAGTCTTCAATCTTGTATCTTCATAGTCCAACAGTCCGGCCAAAGTATATAGTTCGGATGTCCGGATACCCCCTTATCCAGGACTCCCTCACTCAGAATCTAGTTTATACAAGGGTAATGATTGCATAGTTTTGCTTGTTATAGTATGTTTGTATGAATCTCTCTGCTGTTCATTATGCTCCCTAAGACTTTAATTGACCTAAAGAATGGGCAACTGCTTGCTTACTTATGCGCAACATGTTGTCTAAATTTGTAACTTGTCTGTGTTTTGGATTGGGCACCAACATCATGCTCCTCTAGTGAGCTAAGAGAGATTTCTGTATGCAGGCTGCACAGACTACCTTTTTTATAATTTTTAAAATAGCACCTGCTTATGCTTCATGATGTGTAACATTATTGTTAGTCCTGTTTTGCCATGTACAAAATAGTTTGTCTTGCTGGCTTCACTATTGTAACTATATTTTTTCCCTAGTCATGTGTGCTTGCAGAAACATTTTAGGATGAAGTGAAATAAACACAAAGATCTGCGAGCAGTGCGGCATTGCTGTTACCGAATGATTATGGATTGGAATTGGAATGTGCTGATGTTCTTGAGCATCAACTGGAGGTGGCAAGACAATGTGTACATGATTCTCAACGTACAATCAACAAGTTAAGACTGGACATGCAGGTATTAGATGATGGAGTCAAAAACATGAAAGAAGACACTAAGGTAACCACGAAGGAGTTGGAGATTTTGCAGACTGAAATTTGTGCTATCAGAATCCGGCCAATCCTATTTTCTGAGAAGATTATTTTTCAAATGGTAAGTTCTGTTGATGCGTGTCCATGATGTATGAGCTTTATTTGTCCTATGTATGTAATTTGCTATTTGTGTACGCTTTATTATCACTGGTACCGAACTATAATGCCCAGTGGGTATAATTGGCTGTAATTTCTTTATTGTATAGTGTAGGATTATTCTATGTTTCTATGCCGTCTTTTTATTGTATAGTGTATGTTTTTAGAGGCGATAGTATAGACTAGGATATTTCTTGAATATGCTATATCATTGAAACGGGGGTCAACACACCCGAACATTTCCTGGATGCCATACAAACGAACGAACAGGTGTACTCAAAGCGGGCCTTAATTGGGATGGTCAAAATAATATTAAGTGGATCCCAAATGATGTGGCCCACCGTAAAAACGGCTCTTAGCAGGCCGTCAACATGCCTAAAGCTCGGTAGGGTCATATAAATGGAATGGCCCGTCGGCCTTTAGCAGGCCGAAATAAATGTCAATTGTGTCTCGACCCTTTTACTTTATGGGCCAGTAAGAGGCCGAAAGTGTTATGGGCGAGAGGAGGCCCAATTTGCAAACTAGGCTTTTAACAGGCCGAAAGTCGCGTTGGGCTGAAATGATGCCCTGCGGAACGTGGGCCCCTTATGGACCTTTGCCCTGCGGAACATGGGTCCCTAATGGACCTAAAGTCAAATGCCCAACTGTTTTATGGGACGTTATTAGGCCGAGGGACAAAATGGGCTCAGAGTTGGCCCATTTACCGAATGGGCCGAGGACAGGCCTAAAGTCACAGCAGGCTAGAATTGGCCCAACTGTAGAATGGGCCGAGAAACGGGTGAAAGACATTTTGGGCCGTTAACGGGCTGGAACTGACGATGGGCTGCTAATAGGCAGAAAGAAGCTTAGGCCGCAATTGGGCCCAAAAACATAGCGGGCCGTTAACGGGCTTAAGCTGACGATGGGCTGGAAATTGTAGAATCTAGAATGGGCCTTTGATGGGCCGATTCTGTGTAACTTGTATGGGCCGTCCTTGTAAATGGGCCTGACTCAAGTAGGTCGCTAATGGGCCGACCCGCTTATTTTGACAGGCTTGGCCTTTTCACCGGAATGGGCCTCTCTTGGGTCGTGCCGTGTGTCGATGTATCATAGGCGGCTCCTGTCCAATGATGGATGACATCTGTCCCAACTGTGAGGCAACACGTGTTTCCTCCGGCCAATGAGAATTTTACACGTGGAAAATCCCCATTGGTCGTGGCTGTTAGCGGGTTATCAGATCCAAAACTGGACCCGATAGCTTAAAAGCGTTCCATTACGGTGGATGCCATGTGTCGGTCACCCTTGACGAAATAACTTCTATGACGCGTGATTTATCGTCATGGAAGTGGACACTTCCGTGATGATAATTTTGGTAATGTCGTGGAACACTTATACAACAGCACAGGTATGCCTATCTTGATTTTGTCATAAAATCGTCATGGATGTACATGCATGACAAAAATGTGACCTACTGTGACAAACACGTATCATCACGGAAGTGTACTTTTTTGTAGTGCACAACTATGCATGAGAAGAAATTTGCTTATGTGGAGGGTAATAAAAATTCTATGCTTATGAATCATAAAAAGAGTGCTTTATGTGATAGTTATATTGTTGAATTCATTCATGATGCTACTGCAAATTATTATGAGGGAGTAATATATGCTTGTAGGAATTGCAATAATATCAAGTTTCCTCTCTATGTGTTGAAAATCTTGAAGTTATGCTTGTTTTGCTTTCCTATGCTAGTTGATTCTTGTTCCCATAAGTTGTTTGCTCACAAAATAACTATGCATAGGAAGTGGGTTAGACTTAAATGTGTTATTCATATGCTTTTTGATGCTCCTACTATGCTTCAATTCTTATCTTTTATATGAGCATCATTGAAATCATCATGCCTAGCTAAAAGGCATTAAAGAAAAGCGCTTGTTGGGAGACAACACAATATCTACCCCTAATGTTTTTGTGTGTTCACATGATTAAGCTACTGTATTAATCATGTTTTATAGCTTTGGTTTCAATGAAGTGCCAAGTAAGACCTTTAGGATAACTTAAAGTGATAGTTGTGTTGATCCTCCTGAAAATCAGAAACTTTTGCACCCAGAAAATTAGTTTTGATATTTCACAGAAATGCGATTTTGATCTGATTCTTTTTGCTATGGATTGGTACTCAAATGTCGAAGGTTTTCCTAATTTCTATGAATTTGTGGAGTTACAGAAGTATTCGAGAGTTACAGATTACTACAGACTATTCTGTTTCTGACAGATTCTGTTTTCTATGTGTTGCTTGCTTATTTTGATGAATCTATGAGTAGTGTCGGAGGGTATGAACCATGGAGAAGTTGGAATAAATTAGATATTATACCAATATGAATTTAGAATGAGTTCACAACAGTGCCAAAAGTGGTGATTTATTTTCTTATACTAATGGAGCTTACGAGTTTGGTGAAGGACTCTAGGCCGGCTCCCGACCCCGCTCCCCTGCCCCTAGGGTTCCTCCGCTACCGCCGACGGCTCCCCCACGCAGAGCCGCCGCCGCGGCGGTCGGAGCCCGCCGGAGCCGCCAGCCCCTTTCCCCTCCCGTTCCCCTCCTCCTTCCCCCCACCCCCTCCACTCCCCCGTACCCCTGTGCCGCCTACCCGAGCGAGGCGGCCGGGGACCCTTCCTCTGCGCTCCTCCAGCCGTCCCCCGCACCCCTCCCTCCTCCCGCCGATGTCAGCATGCGCCGCCGATCCTCGGACGCGTGGTGCTGGCGGCGGTGGGCATGCCCTTCACCACGCGCGGCCTTCCCCTGCTCGGGCGGTGATGGCCGGCGGCTGTGCGCCTCGGCCAGTGGTTGTCCGGCGTCCTAGTGCGGAGGCCAGTGGTGCTCGTCGTGGTTGTGCTGCCTCTTGGCGAAGGGGCGGTCCGGTGGTGCTGGCCGGCCGGTGGCACGTCCCCGTCCCAGATCTGGGTCCGTAGGGTTCCTTCTGGGTCCTTGCGGGTCGGCTCCGGCACTACCGCGACGCTCTCTATATGGGGAGCCAGGGGAGCGGCTTGGATTGAGACAGCAACACCGACAGCGTACCAGCTGCTGCGCGGAAGCGGGAGCTGTCCGGGCCATCGAGGGACGGACGGGCCTGTGGGGCCACGTGCCTGGTAGGCTCCTGCTATGGCGTCCGGTCAGCTACCGTCGTGGACGGTGTAGGTGGGGCCCTCTCGTATGCCAATGGTGATGCTGCCCTAGTCCCAGTTCCTCTTCTTTGTTGTGGAGACCATCTTTGTGATGTTGTGGTGAGGTAGCGTACGAAGCTTCGTGTCCGTGTTGGCTCAGGGCGATGGTCGGTTTGGTGGCGAGCTCCGAAGTGCCTGAGGTAGAGGCTGAGATAGGGAGAAATCCCTGTTGGCTTGGCCGACACCGACGCGGTGGCGCCTGAGGTTGCCGTTGGACCTTCCTGGAGGGCATCGGGGCTACCCTTCCTCTCTCCTCGACGCGTACCGGGGAAAACCCTGTCCAGCAGCATCGTCATCGTCGCGTCCCTTCTTGGAGGTGTTGATTGGTACCGGTGCTTCAGTGTCTCGGAGCTTGGTGGGCGATCTTCGGAGGACGCAGCGGTCACACGGCTTCGTCATTTTTGTCGATCCGCCATTATCTACATTTGTTTCTTTTCTTTTTTCTCTTTCATTTCTTTTGGGCGTGTTTCTGCTGCTTCCGCCCCAGCCCCTATCGTTGGTTGTATCGGATGGTTGCTTTGTAATACAAAGCGGGGGGGACCCTTTTTCGTAGTTTTTTGTTGAGTTTTGTGTTGTGAAGTTTTCAAGTTTTGGGTAAAGATTCGATGGACTATGTAATAAGGAGTGGCAAGAGCCTAAGGTTGAGGATGCCCAAGGCACCGCAAGGTAATATTCAACGACAACCAAGAGCCTAAGATTGGGGATGCCCCGGATGGCATACCCTCTTTCGTCTTCGTTCATCGGTAACTTTACTTGGAGCTATATTTTTATTCACCACATGATATGTGTTTTGCTTGGAGTGTAATTTTATTTTATTAGGTTTTGCTTGTTGTTTGAATAGTATACCAAGATTTGAAATTCTTAAATGTTAGAGAGTCTTCACATAGTTACATAATTATTCGACTACTCATTGATCTTCACTTATATCTTTTGGAGTAGTTTGTCGTTTGCTCTAGTTCTTCACTTATATCTTTTTAGAGCACGGCGGTGGTTTTATTTTGAAGAAATAGATGAACTCTCATGCTTAACTTATATTATTTTGAGAGTCTTAAACAACATGGTAATTTTCTTAGGTTGTGAATTTAGTCCTAACATGATGGATATCCAAGAGGAATATAATAAAAAATTCATATAAGGTGCATTGAATACTATGAGAAGTTTGATTATTTATGATTGTTTTGAGATATGAAGATGGTGATATTAGAGTCATACTAGTGGAGAAGTTGTGAATTTGAGAGATACTTGTGTTAAAGTTTGTGATTCCCGTAGCATGCACGTATGGTGAACCGTTATGTGATGAAGTCGAAGTATGATATATTTATTGATTGCCTTCCTTATGAGTGGCGGTCGGGGACGAGCGACGGTCTTTTCCTACCAATCTATCCCCCTAGGAACATGCGAGTAGTACTTAGTTTCAATAACTAATAGATTTTGGCAGTAGGTATGTGAGTTCTTTATGACTAATGTTGATTCCATGCATTATACGCACTCTCACCCTTCCACCATTGCTAGCCTTTCTTGTGCTGGGCAACTTTCTCCGGTACCATACACCCACCATTACCTTCCTCAAAACAGCCACCGTACCTACCTATTATGGTATTTACATAGCCATTCCGAGATATATTGCCATGCAACTTTCCACCGTTCCGTTTATTATGACACGCTCCATCATTGTCATATTGCTTTGCATGATCATGTAGTTGACATCGTATTTGTGGCAAAGCCACCGTTCATAATTCTTTCATACATGTCACTCTTGAATCATTGCACATCCCGGTACATCGGCGGAGGCATTCACATAGAGTCATATTTTGTTCTAAATATTGAGTTGTAAGTAAATAAAAGTGTGATGATCTTCATTATTAGAGCATTGTCTCATGTGAGGAAAGGATGATGGAGACTATGATTCCCCCACAAGTCGGGATGAGACTCCGAAAAAAAGAGGCCATAAAAAAGCCAAATAAATAAATAAAAGAGAGAAGGGGCAATGCTACTATCATTTTACCACACTTGTGCTTCAAAGTAGCACCATGATCTTCATGATAGAGAGTTTCCTATGTTATCACTTTCATATACTAGTGGGAATTTTTCATTATAGAATTTGGCTTGTGTATTCCAACGATGGCCTTCCTCAAATGCCCTAGGGCTTCATGAGCAAACAAGTTGGATGGACACCCACTTAGTTTCTTTTTGATCTTTCATAAACCTATAGCTCTAGTGCATTCGTTGGATGGCAATCCCTACTCACTCACACTGATATCTACTGATGGGCATCTCCATAGCCCATTGATACGCCTAGTTGATGTGAGACTATCTCCTTTTTGTCTTGTCCACAACCACCATATTCTCTTCCACCTTAGTGCTATATCCATGGCCCACGCTCATGTATTGCGTGAAGATTGAAAAAGTTTGAGAACATCAAAAGTATGAAACAATTGCTTGGCTTGTCATCGGGGTTGTGCATGATTTAATTATTTTGTGTGATGAAGATGGAGCATAGCCAGACTATATGATTTTGTCGGGCTAAGCTTTCTTTGGCCTTGTTATTTTGAGAAGACATAATTGCCTTCTTAGTATGCTTGAAGTATTATTGTTTTTCTGTCAATATTAAACTTTTGTTCTGAATCTTATGGATCTGAATATTCTTGCCACATTAAAGAAGATTACATTGATAAATATGTTAGCTAGCATTCCACATCAAAAATTCTGTTTTTATCATTTACCTACTCGAGGACGAGCAGGAAGTAAGCTTGGGGATGCTTGATACGTCTTCAACGTATCTATAATTTTTTATTGTTCCATGCTATTATATTATTCATCTTGGATGTTTTATATGCATTTATATGCTATTTTATATGATTATTGGGACTAACCTATTAACCTAGAGACCAGTGTCAGTTTCTGTTTTTCCTTGTTTTTGAGTTATACAGAAAAGGAATACCAAACGGAGTGCAAGACCTACCAATTTACGGAGATTTTTTATGGACGAGAAGAAGCCCTCGAAGCAAAAGAGTTGGGCCAGAAGAGTCTCGAGCCAACCACGAGGGTGGAGGGCGCACCCTACCCCCTTGGGCTCCCCCCCCAACCTTGTGGCTGACTCGGAG
>NC_057801.1:831247594-831252376 GCF_018294505.1 Triticum aestivum | reverse complement strand
CCGACGCCAAAAAATCCCATAAATACCCAAACTTCCAGAACAGAACCTAGATCGGGAGTTCCGCCGCCGCAAGCCTCTATAGCCACCAAAAACAAATCGGGACCCTGTTCCGGCACCTTGCCGGAGGGGGGAATCATCACCGGTGGCCATCTTAATCATCCAGGTGCTCTACATGACGAGGAGGGAGTAGTTCACCCTCGGGGCTGAGGGTATGTACTGTACCAGTAGCTATGTGTTTGATCTCTCTCTCTCTCTCTCTCTCTCTCTCTCTCTCTATCTCTCTCTCGTGTTCTTGATATGGCACGATCTTGATGTACCGCGAGCTTTGCTATTATAGTTGGACCTTATGATGTTTCTCCCCCTCTACCTTCTTGTAATGGATTGAGTTTTCCCTTTGAAGTTATCTTATCGGATTGAGTCCTTAGGATTTGAGAACACTTGATGTATGTCTTGCATGTGCCTATTTGTGGTGACAATGGGATATTCACATGATCTACTTGATGTATGTTTTGGTGATCAACTTGCGGGTTCTATGACTTTGTGAACTTATGCATAGGGGTTGGCACAGGTTTTCATCTTGACTCTCCAATAAAAACTTTGGGGCACTCATTGAAGTTCTTTCTGTTGGTTGATTAGATGAATCTGAGATTGTGTGATGCATATCGGATAATCAAACCCGTGGATACTTGAGGTGACATTGGAGTATCTAGGTGACATTAGGGTTTTGGTTGATGTGTGTCTTAAGGTGTTATTTTACTACGAACTCTAGGGATGTTTGTGACACATAGGAATATCCCAATGGATTGATCGGAAAGAATAACTTTGAGGTGTTTTTGTACCCTACAATAATCTCTTTGTTTGTTCTCCGCTATTAGTGACTTTGGAGTGACTCTTTGTTGCACGTTGAGGGAATGTTATATGATCTAATTATGTTATCATTGTTGAGAGAACTTGCACTAGCGAAAGTATGAACCCTAGGCCTTGTTTCTAAGCATTGCAATACCGTTTACTCTCACTTTTGTTACTTGCTACCTTGCTGTTTTTATATTTTCATATTACAAAAACCTATATATACCATCCATATTGCACTTGTATCACCATCTCTTCGCTGAACTAGTGCACCTATATAATTTACCATTGTATTAGGTATGTTGGGGACACAAGAGACTCTTTGTTATTTGGTTGTAGGGTTGTTTGAGAGAGACCATCTTCATCCTACGCCTCCCACGGATTGATAAACCTTAGGTCATCCACTTGAGGAAAATTTGCTACTGTCCTACAAACCTCTGCACTTGGAGGCCCATCAACGTTTACAAGAAGAAGTTTGCGTAGTAGACAGCAGGTACCAAAACATTGGCTAAGGGTAACAGTGTGGAGATGAAACACCCCTTTTGACTAGGAAGCTGAAGCCGATGACTGGAAACTTTCAGATTAATAAACGGCCACACAGGATTCAAAAGTAAAACATCACACAGACAATAAAGACGCATTATACAGCGGAAGGTTTTGTGGCCATCTAATCTATCTATCTATCTATCTATTATATACTTAAGATAGACGACAAATAAGACACCACATTCATCCACATCTATTAAATTATCTCAACCACTAATTTTGGAGATTAAAGGCTAAAATTTAAAGATGTCAACGTTACATACAAATATTGTGTATATGCCTTTCTTTAGTACACAGGAAGCCTGTCACGTTTATGTGCTAGGCTGAAAAAGGGAAACGCACAGTCCGTATAGAACAAGGAGAACTATAAGAATAAAAAAAGAGAACGTAGAAAGTCTGTCACATTCATGTCTTCTGTTGGAAAAGGTGTGAAGCATATATATTATTATATTATTTTGGACATGCAAAATCTGTCACGTACACATGTTTTATAATGGAAAAGAGCAGTTATGTATGCGTATAGAAGAAGGACACCCATAAGTTTGCAATCCATCATCGCGTGTGGAGTACATCAAAACAAGGCCGGTTCAACTCGAAATCACTAATTAAGGAGTACTTCTTGCGGAGATCACTCCAACTTCCCCAGGTTGCGACAAGTGGAGCGCTGTCTGTGCGCCACTTGTCGCAACCTGAGAGTTTTCCCTTTTTTCGTAGATCCGTTTATTTAAAATGTTTTATCTCTTAAACCGTGCGTCTAAATCACGAACCGATTTCGCCATTGGATTCCTCGCGTCGAGATCTTCAAAACTAGATCCCATGTTGATAGGTTTTGACGAACTTTTTTTCACGAAAAAACCGGACGAAAAAAACCGACGAAAAACCAAACCGGAAACACGGGTTTTTTTCCATTTCCAAAAGAGGCACGCCCGTGCCTCTCGCGAAAGCACAACCGTGCCTCTAGCGGAAGCAAAACCGTGCCTCTCGCGAAAGAAAAAAACAGAAAACGTGTTTTTTCCCTTTCCGAAAAAGGCACGCCCGTGCCTCTCGCGAAAGCACAACCGTGCCTCTAGCGGAAGCAAAATCGTGTCTCTCGCGAAAGAAAAAAAAATAGAAAACGCGTTTTTTTTCTTTTCGAAAGAGGCACGCCTGTGCCTCTCGCGAAAGCACAATCGTGCCTCTGGAGGAAGCAAAACCGTGCCTCTCGCGAAAGAAAAAAAATAGAAAACGTGTTTTTCCCTTTCCAAAAGAGGCACGTCCGTGCCTCTCGCAAAAGCACAACCGTGCCTCTGGCGGAAGCAAAACCGTGCCTCTAGCGAAAGAAAAAAAACAGAAAACGCGTTTTTTTCCCTTTTCGAAAGAGGCACGCCCGTGCCTCTCGCGAAATCACAACCGTGCCTCTCGCGAAAACAAAAACGTAACTTTCACGAAAAAAAATGCTTTTTTGCGCAAAAAAATTTTTTTTTTCAAATAAAAATTTTGATCGAAAAGCTAGGGAAGACCGATAGAAAACCAAAACGTCAAAAAAACCGAAAAAAGAAATTTTTTAAAGCCAAAAACACGTGCGTAAAAATAAAAAAAATAAAATCCGAAGGGAGTGCCCAGAGCGCGACATGTGGCGAATGGCTGTGAGCGCGCCAAGTGGCGCTGATCGTTGCAAGGCTCCCGAAGGAGCGCTCGTTAATTAGTTGCTCCCGGTTCAACTTCTAGCAGGAGATTTCTAGGAGAAATAAATATCTAAGAAAAAAACAAATACCAAAAGCCAGCCACGCTACGGGTTTGTAGATTAATAAGCCAGCCATGCTAACGCTACTTGGGCTAGCTCAGATCGGATTCTAGGGTAGACGTATTGGCCCATTATTTTCTAATAAGTATCAGCCGAGCTTCATGACGCTCGCCTATTGTTATAAAACTGGATTGCATCAAAAGAAAGTTATAAAACTGGATGAACAGACAAGAAAAATAAGAAAATGTTGAATGTGAATTTTTCTTAGAACAGTCAACATGACATTATGTATCAGCTATTTTGGGGAGTGAAGCGTTTTGCCAACCTGATGAGCTAATTGGACTGTTATGATTAATCGAATCCCTGTATGGCCCACGGACTATAGTCAGAGCTCTCAAAGATTTAGTTCGGTGGGACTTCTGTCACTGTATAGAGATGCAAAACGGAGAGCAAATAATTTATTTGGTCATGTTTATGATTCAAATCATGCAAACTCGACTATTATTATTTTATTATTAAAATATGTGACAAATAAATCACCATGTTCCCTTAAAAAATCCACCATGTTAATCGACACAGAGTAAAATTATTGCATTGTTTATTACTGTTGAGTCAACAATAAAGCTGAATGAACACTGTCAGAGCGCGCAAATAATTGCTTCAGTGATTTTTTCTACTGTCCTAGGGATACGAATCAGGTGGCACATAATTTAGTTGCACGTGTTTAGGATTCAGAAGTAGCTGACTGGAATGGAGATCCATCCAACTATATTTTACTACAATCCAAAAACTTAATTTACTAGACATTATTAATGATGTAACTCTCATTTGAAGTTAATAAAGTGCACCTATAGGGATTCCCAACGAAAGGTTGAGGAGCGACACATGGAGAAGCGGATGACAAGAAGCGGCACAAGAAAAGGAAAGGCGAAGAATACTGTCCTAGGGATACGAATCAGGTGGCACATAATTTAGTTGCACGTGTTTAGACTAGTCACAATGGGAGTAACTTAACTAGTAACATCACACATTTCAATACAAGATTGCTTATGTGGCAGCTAATTAATAAGGAGAGAGGGGTTTGTGGTAACTTAGATTGTTACTGTAACATCACACATTTCAAGGCATAATGAGTCTATATCTTAATAAATGAACTCTTTCATGATACCACTCATATGTTAGTACCCACTATGGAGGTAGTAATATAGACTAGTAACATCGACAAGTTACTACTCTATGTTACTCCCCACTGTGAGCAGTCTTATGATTCAGAAGTAGCGAACAGGAATTGCGATCCATCCAACTATATTTTACTACAATCCAAAAACTTAATTTACTAGACATTATTAATGATATAACTCTCATTTGAAGGTAATGAAGTACACCTATAGGACACTAGTAGAAAACAGGGCTTTCGTCCAGGCCTGTTTAGTCCATTAGTCCCGGTTCAATCCACTAGCCCATTAGCCCATTAGCCCACTGTGAGCATTTATCCCGGTTCGTACGGCTAAGGCATTAGTCCCGGTTCACCTGTGCCCTTTAGTCCCGGTTTGTGCCTCAAACCGGGACTAAAGGGTGCGATGCCCATTAGTCCCGGTTCATGCCTCAAACCGGGACTAAAGAGTAGACCTTTAGTCCCGGTTTGAGGCACGAACCGGGACTAA
>NC_057801.1:831220346-831247221 GCF_018294505.1 Triticum aestivum | reverse complement strand
GAAATGTCAAAAAAATAAAAGAAAATAAGTTTCCCATGTGATATGTGGTCTAGTTGTTGGGGAAATTTGCAAATGTGAATTTCGACTTTATTTGCAAAATCTCTCTGGAATTTGTAAATATGGGCATAACTTTTGCATACTAACTCGGATGAAAAAGTTTTTATATGAAAAATCATCTACTCGAAAAGTTACATCCTCAAAAACCTAACAGAAAAAAAGTTACGGGGCTTTTAATATCTAGAGTGGAAAAAATCGGAAAAATGACAAACTGTGGTCAAACCATGGTCAAACCATGGTCAAACTAATTATTCTAGAATATTAGTGTTAATAACTAATTTGTTCAGTTATTTTGAATTTTGGTCAAATCTGGTCAAACTGTAGTCAAACTGTGGTCAAACTATGGTCAAACCCTGGTCAAACTAATTATTCAAAATAACTATTGTTTTCTAAATAATTATTGTTTTTGAAAACAATAGTTTGAAACTCAAACAGTGAAATGTGTCAATTCATGCTCAAGCAAAATTCCTGAGGGTTAATAGGATTAACATCTTACTATTGTCAGGAAAACAACAAGTGCAGACTTGGAAACGAGAGAGAATAGAACCCGAAAGTTAAGCGTGCTCAGGCTGGGTGAGTGGGAGGATGGGTGACCGTTCGGGAAGTTAGGTGATTTGGAATGATGAGGGTGATTAGAGAAGAGGATAAATTGAGCAGTGATGAGGGGTGCTAATTAGAGATTCACTAATGAGGGGTTAAAATAATTCAGAAATTTGAAAATAAAAAAATTCAAAAAAAAAATTCAAAAAAAAATTCAAAAAAAAAAATCATAAAATTTCCATTAGTCCCGGTTGGTGTTACAAACCGGGACTAAAGGTGGATTGTTAAAGGCTCCACGTGGCCGCGGCCTTTAGTCCCGGTTCTGGATTGAACCGGGTGAACCGGGACTAAAGGGGGGAGGCATTAGTACCGACCCTTTAGTCCCGGTTCACCAACCGGGACTAAAGGCCCTTACCAACCGGGACAATAGGCCCTTTTTCTACTAGTGGGAATTCCCAACGAAAGGTTGAGGAGCGACACACAGAGAAGCGGATGACAAGAAGCCAGACAAGAAAAGGAAAAGCGGAGAATGACAACTATAATGTCAGAAATAATTCTCTATTAACAAATTTTACAAGAAAATATAACTATAACTAATATTGATGTCCTAAAAATGATTAATAGGAGGAAACCAACATCCATCCAGTTTGGTACATCCCCAAACCGCCGAACCAAATACATAAATATTTACAAGCATCACGTCTTACGTATGTGTGTAGTTGAAGCATCATCTGCAATATGAATTATTGTGGGACCAGATAATAATAGTGTAGATTCATCAGATTCTGCATGTCTAATTTTACAAGCTATATATATTATCTCTTGCCAGATATATAAAAGTGCAATCATGTTTTATATATGGAATTTAAAATAAGATATAATGCTAGGAATTTGGTTTTAGAACTAACTCCATCTAACACTCATAAATAGCGAAATTCTGATTCAGTTATATTTTGGAAATTCATATGGCATAGATAAATAGTACAACCATATTTATATAGTACAAATTTGGAATACTATTTTTTTGTGTGGTGGACATGTGATTTTATTTCCATGCAAACTTGATATGAGGTTCTAGATAGAATATACTAAAAAGTTCCACAAGAAGGTTAAGCAAAGGAGACACTTTAACTAAAGAAACAAGAAGAAATAAACAGTACAAAATGGGAAAAATTATTTCCATTTGAAAATTAGTGAAAAACCATAACCTTGGCTATCATTTTGGACATTGGAAGGCAATGTGAAGAGGAGTTCAGAGATCAGTATGGGTCACAACATGTTCTTCAACACAAAGTGGGAAAGGCCCAACGACATCCCCAACAAGACATACTACTCCTGAGACGGTGGACATGAGAGCTAGCATCACCATAGACAAAAATCCTATCAAGCACAGGATATAGAAGAGGTAGCTAGGGGGGCCTAGAAGTGTGACTATCATTATATGTTGAAAATATGCCCTAGAGACAATAATATTTGTATATTATTTATTTTTAATATTATAATTAAATTTCATGTTCTATGCTATAACTGCGATGGTTCACGAATACGTGAATCAGAGGAAAACGCATGGGCACGTGTAGATTTATAAACTATGGGCAGTATTATATTATTTGGTGGACAAAAAGTACAACAGTATTCATGTATGAATTTTGGAATAAAGAAAATTACTTTATTTTTTAGTGGTAATATGGTAACCTATATAATAGTCCATACATAGGTCATTCCAGAATGCAATTTATACGCATGTACACATATTTAGAATGAACAGCTAAAAAATGTTATGTATTTTATAATACTATAATTCAAAATTTAACATTCTGTACAAGATAACCCATATGACATACCGGTCAAGGTTATACAATAGAAAACAAGGTCAAGACCTAAAACAACATGGAAAAGATATACAAATATGAAGGAACTCTAGCCGCGCAAATGTGTGGGCGAACCCGCTAGTTGTTTCATACTTTAGTAATCTCAAACTTTTTTCAACTTTCACGCAATACATGAGCGTGAGCCATGGATATAGCACTATGGGTGGAATAGAATATGATGATGGGGATTGTGTGGTGAAGACCAAAAAGGAGAGAGTCTCACATCGATGTGGCTAATCAACGGGCTAGGGAGATGCCCATCAATTGATGTCAATGCAAGGAGTAGGGATTGCCATGCAACGGATGCACTAGAGCTATAAATGTATGAAAGCTCAACAAAAGAAACGAAGTGGGTGTGCATCCAACTTGCTTGCTCACGAAGACCTAGGGCATTTGAGGAAGCCCATCGTTGGAATATACAAGCCATGTTCTATAATGAAAAATTCCCACTTAGTATATGAACGTGACAACATAAGTGACTCTCTATATGAAGAACATGGTGCTACTTTGAAGCACAAGTGTGGAAAAGGATAGTAACATTGTCCCCTTTTTTATTTTCTTCTTTTTTTCTTTTGTTTTTTTGGGTCTTTCCAAAAAATTTATTTGGCCTTTCCTTTTTTTCTTTGGCCTTTCTTTTTTTTAATTTTTGGCTTTTCATTTTTTATAAGGGATAATGCTCTAATAATGATGATCATCACACTTGTATTTATTTACAACTCATGACTTACATCTCAAAACTAGAACAAGATATGACTATATATGAATGCCTTCGGCGGTGTACCAGGATGAGCAATGAATCCAGAGTGACATGTACGAAAAATTATGCAAGGTGGCTTTGCCACAAATATGATGTCAACTACATGATCATGCAAGGCAATATGACAATAATGATGTGTGTCATGGTAAACGGAACGGTGTAAAGTTGCATGGAAATATATCTCGGAGTGGCAATGGAAATGCCATAATAGGTAGGTATGGTGGCTGTTTTGAGGAAGATATAAGGAGGTTTATGTGTGATAGAGTGTATCGTATCATGGGGTTTGGATGCACCGGCGAAGTTTGCACCAACTCTCAAGGTGAGAAAGGGCAATGCACGGTACCGAAGAGGCTAGCAATGATGGAAGGGTAAGAGTGCGTATAATCCATGGACTCAACATTAGTCATAAAGAACTCACATACTTATTGCAAAGATCTACAAGTCATCAAAAACCAAGCACTACGCGCATGCTCCTAGGGGGATAGATTGGTAGGAAAAGACCATCGCTCATCCCCGACTGCCACCCATAAGGATGACAATCTAAGAACACCTCATGTTTCAAATTTGTTACACAACGATTACCATATGTGCATGCTATGGGACTTGCAAACTCCAACACAAGTATTTCTCAAATTCACAATTACTCAACTAGCATGAATTTAATATCACTGCCTCTATATCTCAAAACAATCATCAAGCATCAAATTGATCATAGCATCCAATTCACTTCCTATGATAGTTTTTATTATACCCAACTTGGATGCTCATCATTCTAGGACCAATTTTATAACCATAGCAATACCATGATGTTCTAAAAGACACTCAAAATAATATAAGTGAAGCATGAGAGATCAATAATTTCTAAAAAATAAAGCCACCGCCGTGCTCTAAAAAAATATAAGTGAAGCTCTAGAGCAAAAACTATCTAGCTCAAAAGATATAAGTGAAGCACATAGAGTATTCTAATAAATTCCAAATCATGTATTTCTCTCCCAAAAGGTGTGTAAAGCAAGGATTATTGTGGTAAACTAAAAAGCAAAGACTCATATCATACAAGACGCTCCAAGCAAAACACATATCATGTGGCAAATAAAAATATAGCTCCAAGTAAAGTTACTGATAGATGAAGACGAAAGAGGGGATGCCTTCCGGGGCATACCCAAGCTTAGCCTTTTGGTTGTCCTTGAATATCTTGGGGTGCCATGGGCATCCCCAAGCTTAGGCTCTTGCCACTCTTTATTCCATAGTCCATCAAATCATTACACAAAACTTGAAAACTTCACAACACAAAACTCAACAGGAAATCTACTAAGCTCCATTAGTGCATGGAAGAAAAACCACCACATAAGGTACTATAATGAACTCATTATTTATTTATATTGGTCTTAAACCTACTTTATTACAACTTCTCTATGGTTTATACCCCCCGATACTAGCCATAGATGCATCAAAATAAGCAAACAACACACGAAAAATAGAATCTGTCAAAAACAGAACAGTCTTTAGCAATATGTATCTTTCGAATACTTCTAGAACTCTAAAATCCTACCAAAATAGTATGTCGCAATAAATTTGTCTATTAATCTACAGAAAAAAGAATCAACGCAAAATCACGTTTCTGTGATTTATTGAATTGTTTCTCGTGCGTGCAAAAGTTTCTGTTTTTCAGCAGAATCAAATTAACTATCACCGTAGGTTATCCTATAGGTTCTACTTGGCACAAAAACTAATTAAAACAAAAAACCACATCTAAACAGAGGCTAGATGAATTATTTACTACTAAACAGAAGCAAAAAAGCAAAGAACAAAAATAAAATTGGGTTGCCTCCCAACAAGCGTTGTCGTTTAAAGCCTTTTAGCTAGGCATTGATAATTTTAATGATGGTCACATGAAAGACAAGAATTGAAGCGCAAAGAGAGCATCATGAAACACATGACAAAACACATATAAGTCCAACATACTTCCTACGCATAGGCATATTATAAGAAAACAAATTGCAAGGCAAGCAAAAACTAGCATATGCAAGCAAGAAGAAAGAGACTATAGCAATCTCAACATGACGAGAGGTAATTTAGTAAGATAAATATTTCTATGACCATATTTTCCTCTCTCATAATAATTACATGTAGGATCATAAGAAAATTCAACAATATAGCTATCACAAAACATATTCTCAACACGATACACATGCATGCAAAGTTGACACTCTTCCAAGATAGTGGGATTAACATTAACTAAAGTCATGATCTCTCCAAACCCGCTTTTATCAAAAATATCATAAGATTGAACATACTCCAAATATGTGGGATCTAAAGTTGACACTCTTCCAGACCCACTTTCACTATTATTGCAAACACTATTATCAATCTCATATTCATCATGGGGCTTAAATAAATTTTCAAGATCAAAAGAAGAATCACCCCAATCATGATCATTGCAACAAGTAGTAGACATAGCAAAACTAGCATCCCCAAGCTTATGGTTTTTTATATTATTAGCACAATTGACATCAAGAATTTTTAGTAACATAATTGCAATCATGCTTTTCATTGAAGGAACTACCAAGTATGGGTGCAATAGCAACGATCTCATGTTTAACATAAGGAACTATAGCAAATTCATCTTCATAAATATTGGCATCATGGCCACAAGAATAGGAAGCATCATGTTCATCAAGGGATATTTCAATCAAATCATCGGAATCATTATCTATAGATTCATGCATATCATTATTTTCTTCCAAAGCAACAGTCATTCTCTCAATAAATTCTTTGACATAGACATTATGAGTATAGCTTTCATAGCAATATTTAAGTATGTCAAAAATTTCAGATTCATACAGAGTAATATCATACTTTTCAATCAAAGAAGCAACTTCATAAGCACCCTTAAAAGCAACAAATTCTTCAATTTGTTTGATATCATAGTAACTTTAAAAACCCTTTGCATAAGAAGATAAGATTTCATTTTAATTAAACTCACATAGGTAGGGAAGGTGTTTTTTAGGGTTCTTAGAGCAACAAGTAAAATCACAAATTTCACAAAGATTCCAAGCATAACACATCAATCTGTTTATTTGATCCCATAAGAGTCTCCCTTTTTCAGACAAATGATGACTCACAAAATGAGCATGCTCATCTAAAGATTTTCCATCAACTAAGCTAGTTGGGGTTCCAGCACGAGCGCATAACGATCGAAGATGATCCAAGTAGAACACTTTAAGTTGATCCATATGAATAGATTTTTAGCAAGCAAAGATGCAAGCACATAGAAGGCACATGGAGACACAAGCAAACATAAGATTGAACGAAAGAGGGGCAAATAAAACGGCAAGGGTGAAGTGGGGGAGAGGAAAACGAGAGGCAAATGGCAAATAATGTAATGCGAGGGAGATGAGTTTGTGATGGGTACTTGGTATGTCTTGACTTGAGGGAAGACCTCCCCGGCAACGGCGCCAGAAATACTTATTGCTACCTCTTGAGCATGCGTTGGTTTTTCCCTTGAAGAGGAAAGGGTGATGCAGCAAAGTAGCATAAGTATTTCCCTCCATTTTTTAGAACCAAGGTATCAATCCAGTAGGAGGCTCCTCAAAAGTCCCTCGTACCTACAGAAACAAACGAGAACCTCGCAACCAACACGATAAAGGAGTTTTCAATCCCTTCACGGTAACTTGCAAAAGTGAGATATGATAGAGATAATAAGATAATGTAAATATTTTTGGTGTTTTTATGATATAGATAGGAAAGTAAAAGATGCAATAAAAGTAGATTGAAAATATATATGATAAAAGATAGACCCGGGGCCATAGGTTTCACTAGTGGCTTCTCTCAAGATAGCATAAGTATTACGGTGGGTGAACAAATTACTGTCGAGCAATTGATAGAAAAGTGCATAGTTATGAGATTATCTAGGCATGATCATGTATATAGGCATCACGTCCGCAACAAGTAGATTGAAACGATTCTGCATCTACTACTATTACTCCACACATCGACCGACTCCTGCCTGCATCTAGAGTATTAAGTTCATGAAGAACAGAGTAGCACATTAAGAAAGATGACATGATGTAGAGGGATAAATTCATGCAATATGATATAAACCCCATCTTTTTATCCTCAATGGCAACAATACAATACGTGCCTTGCTGCCCCTGCTATCACTGGGAAAGGACACCGCAAGATTGAACCCAAAGCTAAGCACTTCTCCTATTGCAAGAAAGATCAATCTAGTAGGCCAAACCAAACTGATAATTCGAAGAGACTTGCAAAGATAACCAATCACACATAAAAGAATTCAGAGATGATTCAATTATTTCTCATAGATAAACTTGATCATAAACCCACAATTCATCGGATCTCGACAAACACACCTCAAAAAGAGTTACATCAAATTGATCGCCAAGAAGATCGAGGAGAACATTGTATTGAGATTCAAAGAGAGAGAACAATCCATCTAGCTAATAACTATGGACCCGAAGGTCTATGGTAAACTACTCACAACTCATCGGAGAGGCCTTGGAGATGATGTAGAGGCCCTCCGTGGTTGATTCCCCCTCCGATGGAGCGCCGGCAAAGCCCCCAAGATGGGATCTCACGGATACAGAAGGTTGCGGCGGTGGAAATAGTTTTTCGTGGTGCTCCGGGATGTTTCCGAGGTACGTAGATATATATAGGACGAAGAAGTATGTCGGTGGAGCCATGAGGGGCCCACGAGGCAGGGGCGCGCCCACCCCCTTAGGGCGCGCTGGTCACCCTCGTGGCCGCCATGGCTGCTTCTTGACGTCCACTCCAAGTCTCATGGATTGTGTTTGTTCCAAAAAGATCGCTCCCGAAGGTTTCATTCCGTTTGGACTCCGTTTGATATTCCTTTTCTTCGATATACTGAAATAGGCAAAAAAAACAACAATTCAGGTTGGGCCTCCGGTTAGTAGGTTAGTCCCAAAAATGATATAAAAGTGTAAAGTAAAGCCCATAAACATCTAAAACAGGTAATATAATAGCATGGAACAATCAAAAATTATAGATACGTTGGAGACGTATCAAGTAGCAGTAAGTGCAGCAAGGTAGCCCAATCCTTCTGTGGTAAAGGACAGGCCAAAGTGGTTTCTTATAATAGGAAAATCGTTCTTGAGGGCACACGGGAATTTCATCTAGTCACTTTCACCATGCTAGCTCGATTCATGTTCAATACTTTGATAATTTGATATGTGGGTGGACCGGTGCTTAGATGCTGTTCTTACTTGAAGAAATCTCCTACTTATGATTAACCCCCTCGCAAGCATCCACAACTACGAGAAAAGTATTAAGATAAATATCTAACCATAGCATTAAACTTTTGGGTCCAAATCGGTCCCTGACGAAGTAGCGCATAAACTAGGGCTTAAGCTTCTGTCACTCTAGCAACCCATCATCTAATAACTACTCTACAATGCATGCCCTTAGGCCAAAATATGGTGAAGTGTCATGTATTCGACGTTCACATGACGCCACTTAGGGAATCACAACATACATATCATCAAAATATTGAACACATATCAAGTTCACATGATTACTTGCAACATGATTTCTCTCGTGGCCTCAAGAAGAAAAGTAACTACTCACAAATGATAAACATGCTCATGATCAAAGGAGTATTAAAATGCATAAAGGATTTGAACATTTTGTCTTCCTCCAAATAAACCATATAGTAATCAACACTAGTAGTCCCTCACAAGTACCAATCTAATGTTCTGGTGCAAAGATTGAACACAAGAGATGAACTAGGGTTGGAGATAGTGTTGTTGAAGATGTTGATGAAGATTGGCCTCCCCAAGATGAGAGGGTTATTGGTGATGACGATGAGGATGATTTCCCCCTCCGGGCGGCGGGAGGGGGGGAGTTCCCCTCGGCGGATTTGATCTACCGGAGGGTAAAAGTGCTCCTGCCGAAGTTCCGCCTCGAGACAGCGGTGCTTCGTCCCCAAAGTGGGGCAACGGAGGTGGGCCTGGATGAGCACCACCCACCAGGGCGCGCCTGGGGGGCTGGCGCACCCTGGTGGCTTCCGCTCACCAGGTGGTCCCCCTCCAGTAGCTCTTTGCTCTAGTATTTTTTATATATTCAATAAACAATCTCCAGGAAGTTTCAGCTCATTCGGAGTTGTGCAGAATAGGTGACTTGACGTAGTTTTTCAAGTCGAGATTTCTAGCTGCCGGTATTCCCCCCTCTTCTTCAAACCTTGCATATTTTGAGAGAAAAGACATTAGAAATATTCCCAAAAGCATTACATTATAAATAACAGTAGGAAAACATGATGCAAAATGGGCGTACCAACTCCCCCAAGCTTAGACCTCGCTTATCCTCAAGCGACAACCGACATCGAAAAACATGTCCACATGCTTAGAGGGAGATGTGCGATAAAAACAAAATACGGACATAGAAGCATCATGCTAATTATTATAACAACAACTAACTTATTCATAACACATCATAACAGAAATTTATCATATGACTTCTCATGAACAAGTAACAATTCATCACAATATCGAAGTAGAAGCATAAACTCTATTGAAAACCAACAAATTATGTTCTTAGTCAACTTTGCAGCTACAATTCATCATATTTTGAGGAAGGGTCTCATATCGAAGCCTTTTCACAAGTACACATGCTCAAGCATCACATAATCTTTTATGATCACTAACACTCACCGCATACTCATGAGCAAAAAGTTTCAACCGGACACATAGGAAGATAGGGGCTTTTAGCTTCAACTCCCAACATATTCACCTCAAGGGTGGTGTCAACAGTAATAATTCATGCTCAACCATATTCAACTGGATATATGTGCCTAGATCTTTCCTCACCACATGATGCTTGCAAAAAGATGGAAATAAAAAGGAATAATTTGACTATTGCATAAAAGTAAAAGATAGGCCCTTCGCAAAGGGAAGCAGAGATTTTCATGCGCTTATTTGTTTGTATGCCAAACCCCTTAATGCAAAAGAAATGTCACGTTGTATTGCCCCTTATGATCGCAACCTTCTTTATGCGGTCCATCGCTTTTAATACTTTGCCATAACAAGTTCATACAACACTCAATTTTCTCTTACACTACATGGTCCAACACATTTAGAAGCAATTTTTATTGCCTTATTGCATCGATGACAACTTACTTGAAGGATCTTACTCAATCCATAGGTAGGTATGGTGGACTCTTTTGAATAAGATTTGGTTTAAGGTTTTTGTATGCACAAGTAGTATCTCTACTTAATGCAGAATTTTTGGATAGAAAAGATATTGAGCAAGCACCACATATTAAAGGATCTATGAAAATGTAGCTTCTATGTGAATATGATCAAGCATAAGGCATTACATTGTCTTCCTTGTCCAATGTCAACAATTTTAGCATATAATATTTTGATGGGGGCTCACAATCATAAAATATGTCCAAGATAGTGTATTTGCATGTAAATCATCTCTTCCCTTATTAATTCTTTCATGAATTGCACCATTGACTAATGCCATGTTTGTCAACTTCCAATAAATTTTACTACTTATACTTTACCTTATGTGGTGTTATTACTTACCATAAGATTAATATATGATCTTATTCATTTATTTCTTTTTCTTTATTCTGACTGCAAGAGAGAAGGTAAAGGAAGTAAAACATGAACTGGCTTTATTATATTTCTGCACACGATTACATGGATTGATCACTAAGCAAGCACTCGAAAAGAAAGGATCGAACTAAAATTTTATTCAACTAAGGCAATAGATAACTAAAGATCAAACTAAAGTAGATAAAAGCAAAGATAGTGGTGTGATACGATACCGGGGCACCTCCCTCAAGATTGGCTCAAGCCAAGGGGAGTGCCCACAATTATTTTCTTATTTTCCAAAAAAACCAACCAATCTGGACCGTCAAAACACGATCCAACAACCCGACATAACCCGCGCCTCCTCACTTACCCAATGTTAGGCATCTGATGCAGACATCTCCCCCTCCCCCTCCCCTTGCTTTCCTCTCTCTATATCTCTCTCTCTCTCCTGCTATGATCTTGTAAGTGCGTCTCTCTCTCTCTCTCTCTCTCTCTCTCTCTCTCTCTTTCTCTCTCCTCCTATGACCTATCTTCACAGTTTCACCAACTCTGGCGTGACCACGTTGTCGCATGTGTTGTACTTCTTGCCCACATGCATGTTGAGGAGCACCCCGGCTCCCTCTACGCCTATTTGTGCTCAGTCTTGGCCTTAATGGCCATTAATACCGGGAGCTCCATCAACAGCTATATGTCGTCCAGGGAGAGCACGCTACCAGTGTTCCCTGCAATAAAAAGGACATGAGGATCTGCCCCTCAATGCGCCACACTTTTCCATCCCTCTCTACCTCTCGCTTGACTTCTCTTGATCAGATTCAAACTTACGAGTTGCACCGCCGCATGGACTTCGACTAGCAATTGTCGGTAAAGGGGGCAATGCTAGGACTCCTATTTGTGTCTTTACCTAAGAAGAAAGGGTGCAAGAAGATATTAGCCTCGCATTTCCTCCTTTGCTTCATTGTCTTACTAGATTCCGAATCTTCGACTAGCAATCTCGATTCATCAACATTGTTTGTCATCCTAAGATGCACACTTGTACACAATTTGGGAACATTATCACAAACTATTCCATGAATGTGCCCATATTAATTGTCATTTGATTTGGAAGACATGAATCTTCTTTCATGATAGCTCATTTAGAAGAACACCTTTTCAAGAAAAAATTCTTATTCCAAGTTTTTATTTTATTTTTCCTGGTTGCTAGGGAACGTATCATGATGCGACCTGAAGGATTTCCATTTTTTTTCTTATGGTGATTTCAAAATATGGTCAAAATCGTCATCGTGACTGATGTGGCTACGGTTGGAATCATGCAGAGCCTCTTTGTTGGGTCCTTGATGAAATGACTACTTGTGCATCTAAAACTGGTTTTTGAATAAACTAAGGTGTAAGCTATGAAGCACCTGCAGTTCTAATTTAGTTGGTTCAGCTAAATCGAAAAAAGTTGTTTAAATAGTGGAGAATATCTAGAAACGTCAGAAATGCATGCTTTTTGGTGTCTCAATAAAATGTGGTCTACTTTGAGTGAAAATTAGATTTAGAATGGTGAGATTTTGCATGATACTTTTGATAATTGCTTGAAAAGCGTTATTAGCACTGAGAAAATGGAAAAATGATTTTTGAGGGATTTCTATTTTAAATGGAAAAAGCGTTATTAGCTCCTAGTTCCTTAGTTTTACTCAGTTTTGACATGCCACCTTAACATTCCTCACTTTTCCCCTCCTCCCTCGGCCCAGCCTTCCAAATTCCCAAACGGAGGAGTCCGTTGGGTCAAAGCCCATTGACCATTACTTGGATGACGTCTTGACGAGTGGGACCACCTCAAAAGTGCACCATTGACGTCGCATCCCAGCCCGTGGACACGAAGCCAGGCCGAGCCAATGCGGCATCTGTGCTTATCTGCTTAAGCGCCACTTGGTGGCCGTTTCAAGTAATTTGGTCGGCCTATTTAGCCTGCCCAAACAGCTTCGAATATTTGTTTTTCATTTCCAGTCAATTTTAGAAATTCATAGAACATTCATTTCAAATCAAGTTGAGCTTATTTAAGTTCCCGAGTTCATCATATCTTCCGGCCTATTTAATAGCCAATTTTCATAATTATACATGAAGTTTTTCCATGTATCTTTGATTTAAATCTATATTTGATATGTATAGTACTTCTTTAGAAATTCCTAAACAACGCATTGTTGGTACAACTCCAACCCTCATTTGACCTCACTAAGTAAATAAAATTTGCTTCACAATTATTAGAGAATTGTATTAAAAAAGAACACTAAAAAGATAGCTTCCAAAAGAGGGAGTTTCCAAATTTTTGTTACAAATCATTTTTCAATTGCCAAAAGAGATTTTGGGGCGAATAAAATAGCACAAATAAGATGCAAAAATGTACTTCTGCAATTTTCATCATATCTCTACTACTTGCTTCGCAGAAAACCCTATATAGTGAAGGATTTTGCACAAACTGCAACATACTTGTAGTTGAAATTTGAATTACTTTATGTAAATCTCTAGAAATGATGAAAGATTTGGCCCGAGTTCAAATTGACCATTTTTTGAAGAATATTTTTTAATAATTTGTGGGCATATTTTTTCCTATGAACAAGGGAGTTTGCAAAATAGTTCATGATAAGGTGGCATATTTGGCACAAACATGGGTCAACTTGTCTAATGTAATGTTATTTGTATTTTAATGTATATTGGTAATTTGGTATGCACTATGTATTGTCGTCTTTCGGTCCAAACTTGTTTTTGTTTGTGGTATTGAAACTTGTGTGATGTAATGCTATTTGTACTTTGATGTGTAATGGTACACACTATACAAATTTGAGCCAAAATTCAAATTTGTACTTTGATATATTGATGTTCCAATGCTTTCTCAAATATTATACACTTTGGGTGATGAATGCAAGAAATTTTTTGAGTAAAATTCATAGTCATGAAAAATGTGCACAAAATGAGCTCCAAAGCTAGAGTAAACAATGCAATTTCTATGCAATTTTTTCGACCTTCTCTCAATGAGCCAAAAAATTCATTGAAATCTAGTGTGAAAATATAGGGTCCATTCTCAATATGGGCTCATTTGGACATAATATGCCATGATTAAACCAAAACCCTAGCTCATTTCTGTTGAGAACCCTGCAACCTCGTTCATGGTTGCTAAAGTCTATGAAGGTTTTTCATGAAAATATCCGTAGACCAAGTTTCTTTTTTTTCCTAGCAACTTAGTACACAAAACGATGATGTGCGCTAGTTTCATATATTTTTTTGACTTTTTTAATTACTTATGCTCAACCCTAACCTTTGAAACACTCTCAAAACCCCTCAAAACCCGCCTGAAACCTTGTACCCTTTCAGGCTGTTGGATCGCTATGCGTGGATGGGTTGGATCAGGCACTAGGGTTACGCATGCCCGATCCGTGAGAGGATGGTTCTGCAACCTGATTGGCTGGATTGGGTGTGCTGCTCCATGGCTGGTTCTGTGACCTGATTGGCTGGTTGCTTGGAGAAGGAGGTGAAGTGAGTAGCCCATGCCAACTGGCAGCGGTAGAAGAGGGCTAAGCGACCAATGAATTGCCATAAAGACCACAACGCCGGTGAAGCGAGGCTACAGGGGTTTTCAGGAGTAGCGCATTTAATGTGTTGTCTCATTCCGCACTAATGGGTGGCAAACCGGAGACCAATGGTCCTCGGAGCTACCGCGGGCGATTATGACCTTACGCGCGCGACCATAGACGATGCTCAATTACTGACTTCTATGGTGGTCGAGAGGATGCGAAGGAAAGGCGAAAATGATCCTACGCTGACCATACACAATATAGGGTGCTTGGAGGAGGTGTAGGACGACTATGGCTATTGAATGGCTAGACACGGATCTAGTCGACCGTGAGGAAGGCGATGTGTGGGGTGGAGAACAATGTTGGCTCTGTTTGATTTCTTCAGCTGGAAGGCGTGGGAGGGCAAGGCGAGAATGTATAATGGTCGGCAACGCTTGGGATTAGTTGGAGATGACTGAATCATGGGCGTAGACCTTTAACTGGAATTGGGAAGAAGCATGCTTCATTGGAAATTTGGGATGCTCATGCTCAATTCATTGCACGGGGAAAAGAGGAGTCACACGGCGACGTCGATTGCATGGTCTCTTCCTCTCTAGTACTACAAGGGAAGCACTGCAGTCCCGGGATTCCACGGGCTCCTGAGAGCTCGCCGAGAGAGCAAATGAGAGGAGGAATGGACAGGGAGCTATGGATTTTTGTTTTCTTATTTCCCTTTGTTGAATTGGTACCACATGTAAGAGAGATGGGGGGTGAGTTCTTTTATTTTTAGCAAGGGACCCATTGACCGGTCAGCATTTTTAATGACCCCATAAGTCAGCATTTCATGTGGCCCCATTCATCAGGAAATAACCAAAGAAATAGTCAACGGGTTTGACTAGACAGGAATGCTCCATTTGGGCATTTGTGAGGCTGGGGTGGAGGGAATTGGGAAAAGTGAGGAAAACTAAGACGGGTGGGTAAAACTAGGTAGAACTAAGGAATGAGGAGCATGAAAATAAAAATCCCATTTTTTGCGAAACATGTTGAAATCTTGCTTCGGCAACATTGTTTTCCATCCCATGATGCAAACTTGTGCACAACTATCAGAAACTGTTCTAAGAATGTGGCCATATCATTAGTCATTTGGCTTGAAAGGCATGAATCTTCACCCATGCATGGTAGCTCGTTTGTGAGAACAACTTTCAAGAAACATTCTTGTTCCAAGTTTCTTATATTTCCTAGTTGCTAGGCCCATATCATTATGCGACGTGAAGGTTTTCCTTTTTTTTCATTTTTCGTAGTTGCTAGGTCACATATTTGGGGCACCTAAATAAAGCCAACACGTCTTCTAGGATTAAAATCAATCCAAAATGAATTTACATTTATTTTCTAATAATTTTACAATTTTCCAAAAAAACAATGAATCTGGGCCAACAACCCGACTTAACTCGTGCCTCCTCACTTAACGAATCAGTACTAGGGCAATGTTGGGCATCCGATTAAAACCAACAAATCTTAATACTGCGAGCTTCATCATCAGCTAGATATCGTCTAGGGAGAGCATGCTACTAGTGTTCCCCGCAATAAAAAGGATCCAAGGAGGTACCCCTCAATGCACCACACTTTTCCACCCCTCTCTCCACCGTGCATGCATTCCTCCTGCTCGGAATTGAACTCGAGAGCTGCATCGGCGCGTGGGCTTCGGGTTGCGATTGTCAGTAAGGGGGACGATGCTAGGAATCTTGGTTGTGTCTTTCCCTAAGAAAAAAGGTGAAAGAAGATATTAGCCTCACATTTCCTCCTTTTCTTCGTTGTCTCACTAGATTCTGCATATCCAGCACCTCCAGTAGTTTCGACACTATGTTTAAATATTGATTAGGCGATAAGTAGATGATATGCATAATTATGAACTAACTGAATTAAGTCAAAATGGTATAATAAGGTACGAAGACACTGTGGTGGTTCTGTTTGGTTATCATCATATTGTGTGTAATACTCTAGGTTTTTCATTTTTTTATTTCTTATGGTATTTTTGATAATTTGATCAAAATCATCGTGGTAACCGCTCATGAATATTGGTTGAATCATGTATAGCTCTTGGTGGATCTGTGGTGAAATGCCTACTTGTGCACCTAAAAATGATTTTTGAGGAAATAATGGGGAAACTATGAAGGACCAGGAATCTCAACTCGATTTTGCAACGAAGAGAACATTTTTTAGTGATAAAGGCACCTATTTGTATTACACGTCGGTACAAGCTAGTGAAAGAAGAAACTTCACAGATCGAAGAGAGTTAAAAAAAGACATAAGTGGCCAAATACTTCGATCGCTCATCTTGACATATAAGAGTCCTTCAACACAAGTTCCCTCCACCCGGAAAAAAAAACACAAGTTCCCTCCAGCCAGAGGTAGTAAATTGGAACATGTAATTTCTTCCTGATAAGAAGTCCATCGCTCATCAATTACTCACTGAACAAAAGCACATATATGACGTTCAAACGCTAAATAGGTCGATCATGCTACTCATTAACAGCAATGCCCCTGTCAGAATATCCAGCTAAGATTGCCTCATGGAGAGCCCCCAAACCGCCGTCATAGTTCTCCCTTTTAATAAGCCATTCCACCGCAAGCTGAGATTCCCGGGCATTGATGGTGTAGCTGGATAGAAGCTGAACGATGGTGAAGGGAGGGCTGGCGAAAGACAGTGTGTTTGGGTTCAAGGAATCTATGGCTTCAGAAACCCTCTCTTCTTCCTCAGTCTCGAGGTTATACTTGTAGATGTCCAGCGATGAATCTGTGGACTTGACATAGTAGATGCAGTTGGCAGCGATGGATGGGATCTTCCGGGCAGCGATAGACAGGCTCCTGTGGTAACCGACGAAGATGGCCTGGTCGCCGATGCTCTTCACAGGCTCGAGCTCATCATCACCAGCAGTGTCCATGCTGAAAACCTCGAAGCGACATTGTTGCATAATGACAACCAAGAGCTGTCCAGCGCACTCTACCACGAAGCAGTGGTTAGAATGCCCCGTTCCAGGAAGATCGGCAAAGCCAGTGCTGTTTTGGTAAGAGAACAACTTCGGACCATCAATGGCAAACTGTTCCAACACATGGGAGACCTTGGGACATAAATAAAGCCGATACGTTGGCATCCATCCCCACACGCCGGCCGTGCGGAAGCCGCCGCCAACGAAAGGACGAGTTCCGGCGAAGACCCACCAGAGAAAGTGGCGGCTGAAATACCCATCTCGAAGGGCACAGGCGCCGCGAAACGGAACATGTGGCCGGTCAGAGGGTTGAGGACGCGCGCTGCGTGAGGGGGCTCGAGGTCGGCGAGGACGAGTAAGCCGCATGGAGTGGTGGTGATGACATCGTACTTCCGGAGCAGAGGAAGGTCCTTGCGCACCACGCGGGCGGTGACCATGTTGACCATCAGGCGCTCGTCGGTTTGGAAGACCTCGTCGACCAGGATCCACCGGCGAGGGTGGAAGCGGACGTCGGAGGGATTGCTCATGGGGTCCTCGGCGGCGGAGCGCCAGCTGGTGCAGACGGCACGGAAGTCCATGTAGCAGTCCACGTCGTTGGTGGCGAGGAGGCAGTCGGCAATGTGGCCGAGGAGCTCGGACGGGAGGGACGACCAGTCTGGCCCCATGGCCGAATCCGAACGGACGGCAGGTTTTGAAGTGGAGTGAAGAGAGGTGCTGTGAGAAGCTGAAAGAGGACGCGTACATTAAGTAGGGCTGAGCGCGAGGATCGAAGGGCGTTGGCCGTTCAACGGACGATGTGCTGCCATTACTGCGAGCTCTTGGGAAATGACAACGCGGCCAACTACTTCCGAGACCCGAGGTCGTTTAACTCTCAAGGGGCATTTGGTAGTAGTTGGACTTGTAAACTGAAACAGAGGGAGTACAAGATATTGTCCAGCGTGCGTAGCTTTGGGAGTGCCCTAACTAACACAACGATGCGAAGGGCTCATAACTTGAACACTTGGTTCAATACATATGAAACTTCTGATTTCTGGTTTTGGAGAAAACATAAGAATGAAAAATTAGACATTCTGATCCTCCATATTCTCGGTGCCCAGCAGACGTATGTGGGGAAGGGTGCCCTCTTGGAATTTTGGATCATTTTTTTCATCGATCATCCTGTTCATTTCTCACAAAAGAAGGTGCCGCCAAATAATGATAGGAAAGAACATATTTTTAACTATTTCGGATAAATTTTTGCATGTTTCACCGGAATCTTGGAAACTTCATATTTTTTCCGTAGGATACATATCCATAAGATACCCAGCGCTGTGTGGCAGTCACAGCTCCCAACTATTGTACTCCCTAGACTTGCTTCGGTACAACCCCCTTCCCCCACGTACAAGGGCAATCTGGTCGTTCGTCCAAAACGTATACCCACCTCCGTATACGACAGTTGGTAGACGCGTACAGCCTAGCCGCCGTCCCGAGCAGATACGGCCGCCTGGCGCCTACCACACCCGACCCATGAAAAAATGACACACAACCACGACCTAGCCGCCCGCCCGACGATCACGCACCCCACCCCGATCCAGCGTCGCCGCGACCGGCGGATCGCCGCCCTAGTGTACAACCGCCGCCACCGCCGCCGGTTGTGGACGCCGCTCGCCATCCCTAGTCCCATGACGCGTCTCACCGCACCCGTCCCACGCAGTGGCTTTGCTATTTCCGCGGCTCCGCCCTGATTCACACCGGAGTCCTTGTCGTCAACTACGCTGCCGTATGCAATCACCCTGTGATCTGGCCTTTGTCCACGTTGTGGACGTCATCGCCGTCCGCTTTCCACGCTGTGATCTGGCCTCGGTCCTCGTCGTCGATGTCACCGCGGTCATCAGTCACACCGGAATCCACCTACAATTTAGTCGCTGCAGATAATAATTTGGAACGATTTTGACATTGTTAACTATTCATCGGCATGACCGGAGTACATCTAGTTCGATTTTAAACTGAGATATGATTTCTCTTTCAATGTTGTCAGTGTTCGTAGTGAGGCGATTTAATGGAGGAAGGAACTGGATATACGGTTGTTGAGTATGTGATGGGGAACATTGCAAGAAAATTAAAAAATTATCTATGAAATACCCAAGATCTAAATTAGGAGATGCATAGTAACGAGAGGGGAGTGTGTCTACGTACTCTTGTAGACCGAAAGAGTTAGCGTATGTAACGCGGGGTATGCAGTCATACTCTTAGCGATCCAATTTGATCTAGCACCGAACTGACGACACCTCCAAGATTAGCACACGTTCAACTTGATGGCATCCTCTCCTCGATCCAGCAAGCGAGGGAGAGGAGGTAGATGAGATCAGGACCAGCCCAACGGCGAGGTGGTGGTGGTGGTGGCAGAATTCCGGCAGGGCTTCACCAAGCACGTACTCGAGAAATGTGGGAGGCCTTGGGAGAGGCAATGGGCAAGGGTGAAGGGGTGGCTTCCCCATGCGCCTCACCCTTCTATATAGCAAGGGGGTAGGCATCCAAAACCCTCCTAGAAATACTAGTTGTACATCCAAAACCCCTTAAACCCAAGTTTCTTGCCATGAGAGCCCATCATATCTACCTATGGACTGAATAAGATCCTTGAAGTAAATTGTCATTGGTTAAGAAAGCAATAAAAATTGCTACTAAATATGTATGATCTTTTATTGTAAGAGAAAATAAGCTTAGTTCGATCTTGTGATGGCAAAAAAAGTGAAAGACTCTATAATAAAGGTTGCACTTTCAGAAACAAAAAGTACATGACAACCTCTGCTTCCCTCTGCGAAGGGCATATCTTTTACTTTTTATTTTTACTTTATGCAAGAGTTAATAATGTTCATCCCTATTCAATTCTTAATTATTCTTTACTTGGAAGCATCATGTGGGAGGGAAAGATCTAGACACATATATCCAGTTGGATGTAAGTAATCATGAGTTATTATTGTTGACATTATCCTTGAGGTAAATAAGTTGGGAGGTGAAAAGGATAAACCCCCATCTTCCTATGTGTCTGACGGAAACGTTTGTTTCCAAAAATATAATTTGAGTGTTCACAATCATAGAAGAATAAATGATAGTTGAGTATGTGGACTTGCTAAACTGAAAGCTCTTACATAGAATATTCCTAGAAATATGATGAATTATAATTGTTTCAATGACTAGAACACAGTTTGTTCGTTTTCAAGAAAGTTTATGCTTCATACTTAAATGATGTGAATGAATTGTTACGTGTTTATGAGAAGCTATATGGTGAATAATTGCTAATATGATAACAATCATGATGCTTTAATTATGTCCATATTTTGTTTTATTGACACCTCTCTTTTAAACATGTGGTCATGATTATTGAGTCCGGCTTTCGCTTGAGGAAAAGAGAGGTCTAAGGTTCAGGGAGTTGATATGTCCATTTTTATCATGTTTTCCCATTGTTACTTATAATTGTTTGGTCATTATTTAACTTTATGATGCAATTCTAATGTCTTTTCTCTCATTATTTGCAAGATCTACAAGGAAGGGGAACTGTTGGCAGCTGAAATTCTAGACCTAAAAAAGCTACAGTAGAGATACCTATTCCACATAGCTCCAAATGACATGAATGTTCATGAAGATTTTATATTTAATATATAAACTATACTGAAGCGAAGATCCACTAGAGGAGGGGGCACCTGCTCCTCCTAAGGCCACAAGGCACACCCTAATGCCTCGTGGGGCCCACGGTAGCCCTCCGCCCCCCTTCTTCTGCTATATGAAGCCTTTTGCCCTAGAAAAAAATAAGAGAAGACTTTTGGCACAAAGCGCCACCATCTCGAGGCTCGAAGACTGTTGGAGTGATTCCGCCAGGGATACTTCCCTCTGGGAGGGAGAAATCAAAGTCATTGACATCATCAACGATCCTCTCACACTAGTAGAAAAACACCTAATAGTCCCGGTTCGTAAGGGCCTTTAGTCCCAGTTCATGAACCGGGACTAATGGGTCGTTACTAATACCTCCACCCATTAGTCCCAGTTCAAACACGAACCGGGACCAATGTGCCTCCACGTGGCCCTATGCGCCGAGCCCAGTCAGGGGGCCTTTGGTCCCGGTTGGTGGCACCAACCGGGACCAAAAGGCATCCACGCGTCAGCATTCCAGTGGCTGGGGTTTTTGTTTTTTTTGAAAGAAGGGGGGGTTGGGGGTTTTGGGGGGTTAATTTAGGTGTTTCATATATTATGTTAGCTAGCTAATTAATAGAGAGAAGTGTCCTCTCTTATGTCCGTGCTTGGTCGACGCTACGTACTATATATACATAAGTGATTGAGAGAACCATTGAGTACAGAAGTTCGTCATGCATACCGAGAGAAGTGATCGAGCGACCTCTCCTTCTCTGAGAGATTGGTCGAACAACAAGTTTCCGTATATCATGTATCTGACGCTACTGGCTACATACATGTACAATATGTATAAGATCTCTTAATTACAATCCCCTAGCAATTGAAATCAATTTCCACATGGTATTCTCCGGCTTTATTGATGACGTGGTCAAGAAAGAATCCCGCCAATTCCTCTTAAATTGCTTTCATGCGATCTGGTTCTAGGAGTTCATTCCGCATCTGCCACGTCTAATTTGAAGAAGGGGGTTAATTAATACATATATATGAATGAAAATCAACAAAAATGATGGTGTAATAAAATGAAATTGTGAATATTATTGCTTACGCACTTCATATTGTCTTTGAGAGTAGCCCCGCTTGTTTTTCAAAGTCGCGTTGTGGATGAACTCGCACACGTAGTATCCACAGAAATCATTCCCTTCTTCCTGCCACAAGCACTTTACGAGAAATAGAGGTCAATCAAACTGATAATGAAGCATTATAAATGACATTGATGAAAGTATAGCTATAGAATCAACGGGAGATGTGCGCAACTAGCTAGCCAGTAGTACTTACTTTCGGGTATGTATATCGCAAGTCCTTCGGCAGTCCCGGAGCTTGTGCGGTGAACTGTTTCAAAACCCTGCAAGACAAGGAAAATAATTATTATTACTTGAGATATCAGGAAATGAACAAAAAGTTGCCGATATGGTGCGATAATGATCGACTGAAGTTACTTGCTGAGCATTTCAGTCATGTCCGCATAGGATTTGGGATCTTTCCATATCGAGTCTAAGACGGTTACTAGTCCACGCTCAAGCTTAATCTCCAGAAGAATATAGTGGTACCTGCGCACGCATGCATAACTCATCAATTACATTACTATAACCTCGCTCGAGTAATAAGGGAAACCGAATATGCACACGATAGTAACACTCACTTGCCGTTGTAAGGAAAGAGTATGGTATCTTTGTTTTGATTTTTGATCAATGATTGTAGCACGTTGTCCTCGGCCTCTTTGACGTCCTTTTTAACCAGAAATTCATCTATGATATTTGTGTTAATGAACCCAATATCATAATTTTTTTGTTTTTTGCACTCGACGATCTTCAATCTGCATAATATATTGAGGATAATTAATTATAAATACATGAAATGAAAGAGCCGAGCTATATATAGAGACTTAATGACAGAAATAGTACCTACAGACAGTAGCAAAAGACCATTAGTTTATCGAGGGTCTTTTGACTGAAGAACGCGAAGAACTCATCAAATGGAACAGTCAACAGATCATTTGCAACGAGGTCGTGCTCCTCTTTAATATTCAAATACAAAGCATTCGTACCCTCAGACTCTCTGCAGGTTTCCATGTACCAATTATGGAATCTTCGCATCATTGTTGTCAGAGATTTTTCATCTTTGACGAGAGGCTTCCCGTACTCGTATCTGTGATCGTCCACCTCCAAGAAATCAGGAAGTTGATCGTCAGGCATGTAATCTGCAAGATTCCCATAACCGACCACCATCCCCGGAGCATTAGACACATTGACCGGGGGGCACGATTGCTGTGCTTGTTCGCCGAGATGGGCAATTTTTTTCCCTTTGCTCGTTCTTTTGACCTTTTAGCACTGACAGTAGTTCCCGACCGCTGGGCTTGGAGATATGTCTGTTTAGTAATGAGCTCATAGTTGGTTCTCGGCGGAGACTTTGGTGGTTTCCTCAAGGCATCGATAGTGTGCTTTGCTTTCACCGGATCTACCTTCTCCTCCGGAGGTGGATGTCTCTTTGCTTTCACCCCTTCAAAGAACTCCTTCACGTGGGTCCACATAATCGTATCGTTTTCCTCCTCGGTCCTCTCGTGCGGTAACTTCTCTAGAGGCTTGAGAGGTGGACCGTATCTGTATTGCCTCCCGCCTCTGGTTGTGCTGCTAGACGCCGGAACAGACGGAGCGGCTGCGGCGTCTGTCTTCTTTCGTGCTTGCTTACGAGGCGGAGGAGAAGGAGTATGATGCGCCGGAGCAGCCGGGGCGGCGGCAGGTCTCTTCCGCCCTTGCTGGCGAGGCGGAGAAGGAGGAGGCTGCTGGCTGCTCGGGAGCGCCGGCGTAGGCGGAGAAGGAGGCGGAGTGCCGCCACGCGCCGGAGAAGGAGGCGGAGTGCCTCCACGCGTGCCCTGATCGTCACTCGCCGGAGGAGGAGGCGGTGGAGGAGGCGGAGTGCCCTGACTCGCCGGAGGAGGAGGAGGAGGAGGAGGCATCCAGTTCGGAAGGTTGATGAGCTCCTTCCGCCATAGGCATGGAGTCTTCAGAGCAGAACCCAGCCTAGTCTCCCCTTCACCGGTAGGGTGGTCAAGCACGAGGTCCTAAAATCCCTTCGTTATTTCATCCACCATCACCTTAGCATATCCTTCTGGAATCGTCCGATTGTGATAAGTTGCTCTGGATCCACTAGGATAAACAGAGCCAACAGCCGCCTTGACCTTCAAATTCATCAATCGCGCCATAATGTGGCAATGTTGAGACTCCGTGATAGCATCCACGGGATAGCTGGCAGGAGCCGTCAAGACATGCTCCGGCTGAAGCAGCTCGGTGGAAGCCATGCTGCTTCTCCTCTAAGATGGCGGGGTAGCTTCGGGGGAAGCTTCGGCAGGTCGTTTGCTGCGATCTGCTGCTTCTCGTTCCTCTTCTCGTTCCTCTAGCCCCATTACCCTTTCGTGCAGCGCCTTCAGTTAGCCCTGCTCCAGTTTCTTCCTCCTCTCGTGGGTTTTGTAACCCCCTGCGTCCGGAAAACCAACCTTCCACGGAATAAAGCCTGGTGTGCCTCGTGTCCGTCCAGGGTGCTCAGGATTCCCAAGGGCCATTGTGAGCTCATCCTTCTCCCTGTCTGGTACGAACGTCCCTTTCTGCGCTGCATTGATATACTTCTGAAGGTTCTTGACTGGTATTTCCAGTTGCTCGTCCGTCCAACAGCACATCCCTGATACAGGGTCCAAGGTTCCGCCAGCCCCAAAGAACCAAGTCTGGCAACGGTCTAGCCATCTCATTGTCTCTGGTTCGATCCCTTTTTCAAGCAGATCATTCTCAGCCTTGGACCACTTAGGACGGGCTTTGAGGTAGCCACCTGACCCCGTGCGATGGTGAAGCTTCTTCTTCGCAGCATTTTGCTTGTTCGTCGCCGACATCTTCTTACTCTTTTCCGATGTCTTGTGGGCCACAAATGCGGGCCAGTGATCTTTGATCTTCTCATATTTGCCGATGAATTATGGTGTCTTTTTTTTGACAAAATGGTTCAACTCTTTCCTCCACCCCCTGAATAGGGTTGCCATCTTCTTAAGAGCACAAGACTTGATTAATTGCTCTTTAACTGGCTTCTCCGGATCCTCCTCTGGCGATAGGGTGAAATTTGCCTTCAGCTGAGTCCAAAGATCTTCTTTCTGCATATCATTGACATAAGACACCTCAGGGTCGTCCTTAGGCTTATACCATTGCTGGATGCTGATCGGGATCTTGTCCCTAACAAGAACCCCGCACTGAGCAGAAAATGTGTTCTTTGTCCGGATGGGTTCAATCGGTTCGCCGTCGGGCGCGATTTCTATGATCTCAAACCTTTCATCCGAGCTCAACTTTTTCTTCGGGCCTCGTCTCCTTACCGAAGTTGTGCTCGATCCGAAGGGCTAGAAATTAAAAGGAAGTAAGACGAGAGTAATTAATATGTGTACATATACCAAAACAATGAATGCATCAATTAACTAGTCAGCACGGGCTTAACTAATATATATATACCTGGTCGGACTCGGTTCGGTCACCGGAGCAGTCAGCACGGTCTCCTTCTTGTACCTCCATTGGGTCATGACAGGAGCCATCATGAACATAGCCCTCTTCTTGTACTGGCATTAATGGGCCGGAGCCATCATGAACATAGCCCTCTTCTTCACCCAGTCCTTCCTCACCAACGACGTCGATGAAAAATGACGCAACAACATCAGTTCCTTATGCGATCATCTCCCCCAACATCGCTTCTGTTGCTTCGTCTCGGTAGTGCTCCATAGTTTCTGCAAATATTTACAACATGTCAATTATTATTCAAAAACATGGTACAGATGGATATATATTAGTGGCAAACGTAGAACTAGCTAGCTAATCACAATAAGGAATCATGTTAGTGGCCTCGACGCTGCTTCTCTAGGGTTTGGGATCACCTCGACACAACGCTTCAAGGGTTTGGGGTGGCCTCGACGACAACACTCTTTTAACTTGGTAAATTTGGGTGGCCTCGAGAGTTTTGGTCGAGCGAGAGGGCCGAGGGGGTGCTGCCGTTGTATAGGTTATCACGGTCGAGAGGGGGTATATATATCGACCGCCCCTCATGTCGAAGTTATCTCGAGGGGGCGGTGAGGGCGAAGGCGAGCAGCCTGACGGCGACAGACCCAATAAAACATAAGAAAACGAAGAAGAGATAAAAAGAGGAGAAGAAGAAAGGAATAGAGGAGAAGATCGAAGAAAAAAAGAAGAAAACAAAAGAGGAGAAGAAGAAAGGAATAGAGGAGAAGAATTCTATTTTTTCTTCTTCTCCTCTATTCCTTTCTTCTTCTCCTCTTCCTTTTCTTCTTTTTTGTTCTTCTTATTTATTTCTCCTCTATTCCTTTCTTTCTTCTTCTCCTCTTCTTTTTCTTCTTCTCCCTCGAGAAAGGAAAATAATTAAGGAAAAGGAACAAAAGAGGAAGAAGGAAGAGAAGGAAGAAGAAGAAGAAAGGAATAGAGGACAAGAAGAAAAAATAGAATTTTTTTTCCTATTTTTTCTTCTTCTCCTCTTCTTTTTCTTCTTTTTTCTTCTTCTGATTTATTTCTCCTCTTCTTTTCCTCTCCTCTTCTTCTCTTTTCTTCCTCTTCTAATTTTCCTTTTTCCTCTCATTCTTTTTCTTCTTCTTCTTCCTTCTTCCTTCTTCCTCTTTTCTTCCTTTTCCTTATTTTACTTTTTCCTCTACACTAACCTAATTAAAATGCACTAACCTAAAATCGATATCTACTAACAACCTAAATAAAAAATTAATACATATATGAAAAAACATATATAAACAAAAAAATGATATGAACATTATATTCATACATACATATAGCCACATCCATTCATCATATAGCTATACCACATACATATATACATTAATTATATATATGAAAAAAATGCAATGAACAAAAAA
>NC_057801.1:831187225-831219310 GCF_018294505.1 Triticum aestivum | reverse complement strand
TTTTTTTGTTTTGTTTTCTGCATTATTTATTTTGTTTTGTTTTTTGCTGTATTTTTTAATTCTTTTTGCTTTTCGTTTTAGAAAAATTATAAACTTTCTGTTAGTGCCATTAGTTTCAAAATTTGAAAACACTTTTTTTTTGTTTTTTTGTTTTCTTTCTTGCTTTATTTATTTTATTTTGTTTCTACTTACAACAAAATACTTATTGTTGCTATTTTTAATTATTACGAGGGCCGAACCATAAGACATTAAAGCATTTCAAATGAACTATGAAAGAGTTGAAAGTTGGCATGGTATCATAAATTCACCCACATAGCATGTGCATGTACAAAACGGACAATGGTATCATACTCGTGTGTTACAAAGTTGGCATGGTATCATCATAGTAGTTGTGGGAGAAAGTCTTCACTTTTTCTTCGCTTGTGTCATTTGCTTATTGCACCGTAACCATGGATAGTCTTCATCGCTTATCAGGATGCTGGGGTCAGCCTTGACTTTGAAGGGGGGAATTTCATGAAACTTTTCATAATCTTCAGATATGTCTGTCTTGCCCTCCACTTCCATGATGTCCCTTTTTCCTGAAAGAACTATGTGGCGCTTTGGCTCATCGTATGATGTATTCGCTTTCTTATCTTTTCTTTTTCTCGGTCTGGTAGACATGTCCTTCACATAGATAACATGTGCCACGTCATTGTCTAGGATGAACGGTTCGTCAGTGTACCCAAGATTTTTTAGATCCACTGTTGTCATTCCGTACTGTGGGTCTACCTGTACCCCGCCTCCTGACAGATTGACCCATGTGCACTTAAACAAAGGGACCTTAAAATCATGTCCGTAGTCAAGTTCCCATATGTCCACTATGTAACCATAATATGTGTCATTTCCCCTCTCGGTTGTTGCATCAAAGCGGACACCGCTGTTTTGGTTGGTGCTCTTTTGATCTTGGTCAATCGTGTAAAATGTATTCCCATTTATCTCGTATCCTTTCCAAATCGTAACAGTCGAAGATGGTCCCCTGGACAACAAGTACAACTCATCACAAACAGTGTTGTCACCTCTGAGACGTGCTTCCAACCAACTGCTGAAAGTCCTGATGTGTTCACATGTAATCCAGTTGTCGCACTGCTCCGGGTGTTTGGAGCGCAGACTGTTCTTGTGTTCATCGACATACGGGGTCACCAAGGTAGAGTTCTGTAGAACTGTGTAGCGTGCTTGAGACCAAGAATATCCGTCCCTGCATATTATTGAGTCCCTTCCAAGTGTGCCATTTCCAGTCAGTCTCCCCTCATACCGCGATTGAGGGAGACCTATCTTCTTAAGGCCAGGAATGAAGTCAACACAAAACCCGAGGACATCCTCTGTTTGATGGCCCATGGAGATGCTTCCTTCTGGCCTAGCGCGGTTACGGACATATTTCTTTAGGACTCCCATGAACCTCTCAAAGGGGTACATATTGTGTAGAAATACGGGGCCCAGAATGACAATCTCGTCAACTAGATGAACTAGGATGTGCGTCATGATATTGAAGAAGGATGGTGGAAACACCATCTCGAAACTGACAAGACATTGCACCACATCACTCCTTAGCCTTGGTATGATTTCTGGATCGATCACCTTTTGAGAGATTGCATTGAGGAATGCACATAGCTTCACAATGGCTAATCGGACGTTTTTCGGTAGAAGCCCCCTCAATGCAACCGGAAGCAGTTGCGTCAGAATCACGTGGTAGTCATGAGACTTTAGGTTCTGAAACTTTTTCTCTGACATATTTATTATTCCTTTTATATTCGACGAGAAGCCAGTCGGGACCTTTATAATAAGCTGGCATTCAAAGAAGATTTCCTTCTCTTCTTTGGTAAGAGCATAGCTGGCAGGACCTTCATACTGCTTTGGAGGCATGCCGTCTTTTTTGTGCGAACGTTGCAGGTCCTCCCGTGCCTCAGCTGTATCTTTTGTCTTACCATACACGCCCAAGAAGCCTAGCAGGTTCACGCAAAGGTTCTTTCTCACGTGCATCATGCCGATCGAAGAGCGGACCTCTAGGTCTTTCCAGTAGGGTAGGTCCCAAAATATACATTTCTTCTTCCACATGGGTGCGTGTCCCCCAGCGTCACTCGGAACAGCTAGTCCGCCGGGACCCTTTCCAAAGATTACGTGTAAATGGTTGACCATAGCAAGTACGTGATCACCGGTACGCATGGCGGGCTTCCTCCGGTGATCTGCCTCGCCTTTGAAATGCTTGCCTTTCTTTCAACATTGATGGTTGGTCGGAAGAAATCGACGATGGCCCAGGTACACATTCTTCCTGCAGCTTCCCAGGTATATACTATCGGTGTCAAGTAAACAGTGTGTGCATGCGTGGTATCCCTTGTTTGTCTGTCCTGAAAGGTTACTGAGAGTGGGCCAATCGTTGATGGTCACGAACAGCAATGCCTTTATGTGAAATTCCTCCTGTTTGTGCTCATCCCACGTACGTACACCGTTTTCATTCCATAGTTGTAAAAGTTCTTCAACTAATGGCCTTAGGTACACATCAATGTCGTTGCCGGGTTGCTTAGGGCCTTGGATGAGAACTGGCATCATAATGAACTTCCGCTTCATGCACATCCAAGGAGGAAGGTTATACATACATAGAGTCACGGGCCAGGTGCTGTGATTGCTGCTCTGCTCCCCGAAAGGATTAATGCCATCCGCATTTAAAGCAAACCATACGTTCTTTGGGTCACTTGCAAACTCATCCCAGTACTTTCTCTCGATTTTTCTCCACTGTGACCCATCAGCGGGTGCTCTCAACTTCCCGTCTTTCTTACGGTCCTCACTGTGCCATCGCATCAACTTGGCATGCTCTCCATTTCTGAACAGACGTTTCAACCGTGGTATTATAGGAGCATACCACATCACCTTCGCAGGAACCCTCTTCCTGGGGGGCTCGCCGTCAACATCACCAGGGTCATCTCGTCTGATCTTATACCGTAATGCACCGCATACCGGGCATGCGTTCAGATCCTTGTACGCACCGTGGTAGAGGATGCAGTCATTAGGGCATGCATGTATCTTCTGCACCTCCAATCCTAGAGGGCATACGACCTTCTTTGTTGCGTATGTACTGTCGGGCAATTCGTTATCCTTTGGAAGCTTCTTCTTCAATATTTTCAGTAGCTTCTCAAATCCTTTGTCAGGCACAGCATTCTCTGCCTTCCACTGCAGCAATTCCAGTACGGTACCGAGCTTTTTGTTGCCATCTTCGCAATTGGGGTACAACCCTTTTTTGTGGTCCTCTAACATGCGATCGAACTTCAGCTTCTCCTTTTGACTTTCGCATTGCGTCCTTGCATCGACAATGACCCGGCGGAGATCATCATCATCGGGCACATCGTCTGGTTCCTCTTGATCTTCAACAGCTTCGCCTGTTGCAGCATCATTGTGCACATCGTCTGGTTCCTCTTGATCTTCAGTAGCATCACCATATTCAGGGGGCACATAGTTGTCATCGTACTTTTGTTCTTCGCCGTCTTCCATCATAACCCCTATTTCTCCGTGCCTCGTCCAAACATTATAGTGTGGCATGAAACCCTTGTAAAGCAGGTGGGTGTGAAGGATTTTCCGGTCAGAGTAAGACTTCGTATTCCCACATATAGGGCATGGACAACACATAAAACTATTCTGCTTGTTTGCCTCGGCCACTTCGAGACATTCATGCACGCCCTTAATGTACTCAGAGGTGTGTCTTGAACCGTACATCCATTGTCGGTTCATCTGCGTGCATTATATATAATTAAGTGTGTCAAAAATCATTACAGAACATCATGAATAGATAATTAAGTGACCAAATTAATAGAAGTTCATCATCACATTAAAACCAAAGTACATACATAGTTCTCATCTAAAAACATAAAGCTCTGCAGAGCATCTAAATTAATTAAACCAAACATTGAAACTATGTAAAACATTTCAATGCGAAAACAAATGCGATCATAATCGCAACCAATGTAACAACTGATCCAACGGCATAATGATACCAAGCCTCGGTACGAATGGCATATTTTCTAATCTTTCTAATCTTCAAGCGCATTGCATCCATCTTGATCTTGTGATCATCCACGACATCCGCAACATGCAACTCCAATATCATCTTCTCCTCCTCAATTTTTCTAATTTTTTCCTTCAAGAAATTGTTTTCTTCTTCAACTAAATTTAACCTCTCGACAATAGGGTCAGTTGGAATTTCCGGTTCAACAACCTCCTAGATAAATAAAATTTATGTCACGTTGGTCGGCATAATTGTCATAAACAATAGATGAAACAATAGTTATGAAAAGATAATATATACCACATCCGAATCATAGACAGGACGAGGACCGACGGGGGCGGATACCAAAACCATCACACTATATAAGATGCAATAATAAAAGTAAGAAAATTATACAAGTATCTATATAAACATACAAGTAAGAATTTTTTTTCCTTTCAGAAAGAAGATAAGAACAAGAGGCTCACCACGGTGGTGCCGGCGAAGAGATCGGCGCGGGCGATCGACGGTGGTGAAGACGGGGACAGGACGTGACGGACCGCTAAACCTAGACAAATATTGAGGAAAATGGAGCTTGGAGGTCGAGCTTGGAGAGGAGAAAGCTTAAGTAGTGTGCCTCGGACATTCCATCGAACACCTCGTGTGCATAGGAGGTGAGCTAGAGCACCACAAAGCTCTCTCCTTGCCGGCCACGAAAAACAGAGCAGTGAGAGTGCTCTGCTCGCGGGCGAGGGGTATATATAGGCAATTAATTGGTCCCGGTTCGTGGCTTGAACCGGGACTAAAGGGAAGCATTTGGTCCCGGTTCAGGCCACCAACTGGAACAAATGGTGGTGGGCCAGGACCAAGGCACATTGGTCCCGGTTCGTCCCACCAACCGGGACCAAAAGGTCCGGACGAACCGGGACCAATGGCCCACGTGGCCCGGCCGGCCCCCGGGGCTCACGAACCGGGTCCAATGCCCCCATTGGTCCCGGTTCTGGATTGAACCGAGACTAATGGGCTGACCCGGCCTGGACCATTGCCCCCTTTTCTACTAGTGCCATCGTGGGAGGACCAATCTTCATCAACATCTTCACTAGCACCATCTCATCTCAAACCCTAATTCACCTCTTATATTGAATCTTTTTCCCAAAACCTCAGATAGGTACATGTGGGTTGCTAGTAAGTGTTGATTACATCTCGTAGTTGATGCTTGTTGATTTATTTGGTAGAAAATTATATGTTCAGATCCTAAAGCATATTTAGTACACCACTGATCTTGCACATTAATATGACTTGTGACTAGTTACTTTTGTTCTTGATGACATGGGAAAAGTCTTGTCATAAGTAATCATGTGAAGTTGCTATTCGTTCGATATTCCAATGATATGTATGTTGTTCTTCTTTTAGTGGTGTCATGTGAACACCGACTGCACGGCACTTCACCACACTTGGGCCTAAGGGAAGGCATTGGAGAATAACAAATAGATGATGGGTTGCAAGAGTGCTAGAAACTTAAACCCTAGTTTATCTGTTAATCTACAAGGGGCTGATTTGAATCCATATTTTTCATGCTATGGTTAGATCTATCTTAATTCTTCTTTCGTAGTTGCGGATGCTTGTGAGAAGGGGTAATCATAAAAGGGTTGCTTTTTCAAGTAAGAACAACACCCTAGCACCAGTCCACCCACATATCAAATTATCAAAATAGTGAACGTGAACCAAATAAACATCATCAACGTGACTAGATGAGAATTCCAAACGCTTTGTTCACTATAAGAGAATTTTTTGGCTTTTTATTTGCTGTAAAAAGGATTCGGCTATCTCGCTGCACCTTTGCTACTATTGTTACTTGCTACTTGATACAAACTACCTTGCTACAAAACTACTCCCTCCGTTTCAAAATAGATGATTATACTTTGTACTAACTCTATACTAAAGTTAGTAAAAAGTTGGGTCATCTATTTTGGAACGGAGAGAGTATCTGTTAGCGCTACTTTCAGTACTTGCAGAGAATACCTTGCTCAAAACCCCTTATCATTTTGTTCTGCTACTCGTTGAGTTCAACACTCTTACTTATCAAAAGGACTACGATTGATCTCATATACTTGTGGATCATCAGGCGTCTAATCGAACCGAGGGAAAAAAGTTAGTGCCTCTCTCTCTCTCTTATTATAGTTTTGTATGTTCCAAGATCATTTTTTCCATATAATGATCCACTTGCCTTTCCATTGTTGTAGTTCCTTGGTTGTTCTTTGAGTGGGGCAGTCACATAACCGAAGCAGCATCATTGGGTGCCTTTGCAGGATTTAGTACCTTGGACTTATCAAAATAGGAGAGGACAAGTATGATTCACCTTGGTCCTGGGAGCATTGGAGATGCGCTCCAGACGCCACCAACCATTATCACGAGGCTCACAACAATGTTGCCGTACGGGTGGTCCAAATTTTTTGGGTATACTTCTTCGTCGATATTCATAATTATTTCTTCCTTAATATTAAAAATCTTTGCACTGATCACTATCCTATTCGTCTTTATGCACATTTTGTAGGATTTCTTAACTTGCGTACCAGGTATGGGGGACGAGGGTATTGAGGTTGTGGAGGAGATTGCGAAGAAGACTGTCTCCGACATGAGTATGGTTTTTTGTAGGCCGAGCTCCGTGATACCTGCTATCTGCACCGTTCACTAAACATCCTATTTCTGGACATTTGAGCAAAAAGCTGAGCAGTTTTGCAGGCTGTGAGTGATTTGTTGCGGTGTGCATGTCAAGAGAGAGAGAGTCTACCGCATGCAAGATTTAAATATAGAGAGAAAGAGTTGGGGTGTGCATGCAGAGGTGAGAGACACTATCACACATCATGTTCTGTCACTATTCACAACGCCTCTGTCTCTCTTTTCTCTCTTATACACTGTCACACAACACCTCTCTCTCTTCCTTTTTTTTCTCTCACGAACAACACCTGCATGCCACTTCCCTTTGAATCTCACATCTGACAGCATCTCTCTCTCGAAAAAATAAGCCTCAAAGGTGTACAGGAGGTGGGATGTAAGAAAAAGTGTGTACAGTGGTTTGGTCCATGCCTGTCAGCTTGCTATGGAAGATGAAAGCGACACATTTGTCATCTGACATGCACCGCTGCGTGCGGTGAGTCCTGGAGTACTATTTTCCAGCGATTAAAAAAAGAAGGGAGAGAACAGTGCATCCTGCAGCTTGCCCACAGAGTCACGGGCCGACAGCTTGCCCAGATGCCCCTGCTAATTACTCTTAGCATGTCAGAAGGACAGCTCATGTAGCACAGATCACGGCGTGAACAGACGGTATGGATAGAGGGTTCTGTGGAGCTCGGCCTAGGCTGCAACTTCCCGCTCCGACATGCGCTACGAGGCGGGCGTGCACGCCATGGTCAAGTATTTTGCAAATGAACGCAAAATGCTTCTCCCAAAACTGATAGCCTGGAGAGTGTCGGCTTGGAATTACGCTACGTATATTTGATGAATTAGTATCTATGTGCTATTTGAGGATGAGAAGGAAATGTCTATCTTTTCTTTTAGAGGAAAACTTCTAATCTATTCATCAACTATTAAGTTAGTACAAAGAACATCAGAATTAGTAAAAAATGCTTGAACCCTAAACTCAAGCCTTGACTATGCCTTATGGGAAAATATCGCATTTGTTCAATTCTGATTAGTGCGAAAACGTTTGGCCCTCTGTTTTGCAATCTTCAGTGGAAAACTTTATTTTCTGCCAAAATTATCCATCTTATACGAAAAAGAGCATCGCATCTTATATTCTTATTCGAATATATATTTTCTCGACACAAAAAATAAAGTACATAGCATCTAGTAGCGGAGTAAGGCGACGGCGAGCTTGGCGAGCTGGAAAGCGTTGCTGTTCTCCACCATCACCGGCGACGGCACGTGGCTCTTGCTGAAGCCATCCTCGCACTCCTTGGCCGTGGCCGCCGATTTCTCCAGGGACGAGATTGCCTCGCTGAACTTGCCGTCCTTGACCGCGGCGGCACTGCCAGGCTGCCGTTGCAATATGCCGCCGTAAAGGGTTTGGCAGGATCTGAGGCACTGCACGGTGGCGGCGTCCGCCGTCTTGCCGCCAAGAAGGCCGCCGATCTCGGCTTTGGTGCTGGTGGCGTTGGCCGTCAGGAGGTCGACTGCGATGGCGGCGAGCTCTTGGTACGTCGCACCGTGTGCGGTCCGGGAATCAGAGTGGAAGGTGTCCATGCAGAACTGGATGCCGACGAAGGTGCTGCCGCCGCCGACGGTCTTGCATATGGGGAGCAGATAGTCCATGGGGGTGACCTGAGTGGCGCCAAAGAGGAGGAGGGCAGAGATCACGAATAGGACACTGCTGCCATTGAAGGAGGAGGCCATTGCAGCTTCTATTCTATGGTGGACTAGTAGACTGCCCGTGCGTTGCCACGGGCCAAAAATAAATATGTAAACAATGCTCATTTTTCTTCCTACGAACAAGCACATTGCACACGATGTCCAACCACCCCATCAACACAACTACACAAGTATGTTCTTCTCTCTATTCCGACAAACACCACACACCCTTTTAGCCGCTCTTTTCCATCCAACTTTTTGTCCATCACCTTATGTGTCCATACATCATTCATCATCTTAATCTATTGCCCCTTTAATATGCATTTAGCTTTCATGCCGTTATTTTATTGTCTCACTTTACTATGTACGTCGTGCAACATGGAACACCCCAATGGTGAGAGATTAAATAAGGTGCCATATATGGACATGGAAACATTATTTCCACCATATGTTCATTCAGAAGTTGATTATGAATAATGTTGTGTTTGCTTCCAGCCTCCACACGGGCTCTTCTTCCATCTCCATCAAAGATGTGTCTCCATCACTTCACCTCCCCAAGACTTTTTATGTAACTCAAATATACATACAACAATGTTGGATATCCATTTCGTATTCCACGAGCCCTCCTGCTTCTCTTTTGTCATTGTGTCACCGTTCTGCCATGTCAGCACCCTACTCCAAAATTTGCCTATGTTTTCACTCTGCTCCAAATACTCCCGTGTGTTCTCCTCCTGCCATTACCCCCTACCACCATCGATCACACGGTGTCTCCTCACACAACGGGCGAGGGCTATGGTGCCTCCACTTGCATGAGGCAAACCCTGGCGGGCATGAAAATGTATCCAACATGCCTATGCATCTCGGTCGTTAGATAGCAAAAAATAATCATGTATTTCATCCACGAATTAATACAACAAATAAGAAACTATCCGAGGTAATCACAACAAGGTCCTAAGTTTTCCCCATGGACATAGCGAAAGAACCTAATCACTTGAAACCTAGACCATACGATAAACCATCACCTACAACAAACCGGGGAATCATTTGTATAGCCCTCTTACAGTAATAGTTGGATGCCCATGCATTACCACAGAACACGAAACTTAAAACATCAAAACCAATGATCAAACAACATGTATGTCACATGCGACCTATGACCTGTCGTGATAAATATCACCTTGAAGCACGTCCTTGCTAGTACATCATTTTCTATATGAACTCTGTTGTGATACATTACTAAGATGTCGTCCTTTTCATGACCTCTCTATGCCTCTCAACTCCCCATCTGGTCCCATCGATGTTTTTTTCTCATCATATGCTTCACCCTGCATAACATTGCCATCTTAACCAACAAGAATTGTATATGATAATGGATGTTAGTGCATCAAGTGGCATAATCCCACAAGGTATTTGCTAGGGTGGCACTTCCAACAAAACACATGGCACATTATAAATTAATATCAAATAATTGTAGTTATATATTCACCTAGTCACTTATGCTACCAGACAACTATGATCAACAAGGAATGTGCATGGTTAGTGCTACAGATAATAAAATGATAAACGTTGGACACATACACAGAAAATTTATATCGTTTGAGGAAGGCAAAGGTTGTTTAAGTATCATCAAGCATGTCAAGATGACATCAATACAAATATCCATAATTTGGTCCCAACACCCATTATCTTTCACACATAGGCGTATCATTCCATTTATAGATAGGAGAGAATACAAGTTTTTGTGTGGTTACCCCAAAGACGTGCACAACGAGAATGGCGCCTTCAGGGTTACCGATGAGAATATGAGAGGGGGTTGCTCAGCCTCACCAGAAGATGATCAGGTTACAGGGATAATTCTATCTAGTCCCTTGACGCCAGCGCGTGCCCAACACATGGCTTCGTCCTTGATGGTGCTAAAAAGGTGTGAGTTGGACGGTTGCAAGCCATCCAAGATGGCTGCATTCCTGTGCTTCCAAATGAACCAATCTGTGATGATCACGAGAGAGGCAAAGCCCTTGTGCTGCTGAGGCGAGGCCACGGCGGGCCACTCCAGCCACCAGTCGAAGAAGGTGGTCTGGACGTCCGGGATGGGCGGCAGTAGTCGACACCAAGACATGACCTCGTGCCAGGTGATCCTCGAGAAGACACAATCAACGAGGAAGTGTTGCAGGGATTCTTCTTCCTTAGAGCATAAGCAACAAACGGGTGGGTGCTGAAGACCATGCTTGGCCAAGCGGTCCGCCGTCCAACAACAGTTTTGCGATGCAAGCCAGAACTTCACATTTAGCGAAGCCTAGCTGCGCCAAATGATCTTCCAGAATGACGTCGTCGTGGATCCAAGGATGGCGAATATTATGAGACCTTAGCCAGAATATGAAGAAAAATTTAATTGATCATTACACATCATTTTCTAGTAGACCCTATTTTCAAGAAGCGTTGTGGCTGTTTACACTGAGGTAATATCTGGATACTATAACAATGTACAAAGCAGACCTCAAACTTAATGTAAGTTAAATATAGTATTAAAAACACAAGAAACAGTGATAGAAATTATACTCTTGTTTACCTGAGGTATTAATAAGCCTGCATTCGCAATTCTAACCTTGAAAGAAAGAACAAAGAAGAAAACAATGGGTGGACCATGAGAGAGTAACATAAAAGTGATGTACCACAACTTTCAAACATGATATGTAGAACCTAATAGTAGTTGCCCACAAAGGCAAACTCGGTAGTGTACAGAAATGGTCAAATGACCATAATCAACTAATCAATAACCAAGACAAAAGAACAAAGTAAATCAGTTACAAACTTCCTAATTATTACTGTATGAGTTATGTTTGGTTAAAGCTCATGGTCCTGTGTGCTACAAATAATGACATGTAAGAGACCATTAAAAAACACAAATACTTAAAAGATCGCAATCAACCTGTGTACGAGTGCAACCAGTCTGTCTTGTCCCAGAGAGATACCCATGCGCGTACCCAGCTCAATAGAATTTTCCAAAGAAAATATTATACATGAAGACAGCTACTTCTACTTGGTCCAGTCAGTCATGTGTTGTTGGGTATAGTCAGTACTCAATAATCAGCTGAAAAGAAAATGATAACAATCAGGCGCTGAATGGTCGATGGGCCTTTCTTCTATCATAAGACTAACTTTCTTGTATGAAGTTCATATGCGTTTGAATTTTCATGGCGTACCATAGAAGATCAGAAGCTAGTTCTCAGAAAATAAGAATGACAAAACATATACTCAGTTTATTTGTTTATTTATTAAGCTAAGATGCTACTACATGACTAATTACTGAAATAATCAAGCTGCTACTAAAAGTTCAATTGCAAACGTATGACAATCTGGTTTTGGGTCACTCTTCTTTGTGAGACTTTTTTCATGTTAAATTTTCTATGTCTGCCGCTTCAGGCCAAGGTGCTATCCTTCAAACTTGGGTTTGCCATGTGGCTAAGTGTCTTGTCCAGCGGCTCGGCTGCATAGGAGGGCATTCTTGGGGATAAGGAACTTGTCATCCTCTCATTATCAGGAGGTATGCCAATTTTTATAGTAGTATTTCCCAAAGCCGTATTGTAAGTAATTTTAACAAATTAAACACAACCCAATCTTCTCGACTATCAAGCGTTTTCATAAGAGAACATAGTACCCATACCTGAACATTGTACAGTGAAACGCCGTCCCTCAAGTTGTAGATTTGTCTACTTGACAGCAACCATTTTCCTCCATTCAGTCTGCCCAAAATTTAGGATTCGCTCAGATTCAAATCACGGAAAGCAAAGCCACAAAGACAGGAAATCGCTCCCATATACTTGAAACAAAGGTCGCGCATATGCATACCCAACGCTACCACAGGGAATCAAATTCAGTTGCTCACGAACTTCATAAGATGGCTAGAATGTATGGTAGTTGTGAGTGGATGGAAGTACTCCTAGCTAGTGAGCTGCTTCCCCTCCTTTCATCTGATCTGATACTAAATAAAGAGGGGTTTCAATTTCAAAAATTAAAAAATAACAGGGTACTAATTGTTGGGTGGGCGGGGGAGGCGGAGGCGGTGTAAACTAACTGTCGGTGCTCTCAAATGATTTTTTTTAACTTTGAGCTGATGATCATTTTTTTGTGGGAACTAATAATAGTAGTTTACACAAAAAATAGTACTTTACATATCAAACAGAATCTGAGCCAAAATCATAAAGTCCCTGCTGAACCCTGTGTTCAAATCAGAACTGACACGAGACATCAATGATCTGAAAATACCTATGAGACGCCATGGCATGGCTTAGACTAACGGTTCCAGATACTATCAGTAAGAAAAGAGATGTATTATAACATTACCTGACCAACAGTTCCACAAATAAGCTGTACATGACTGACAGGTGCAAATATACTACCTCTTATATTTAGCAACAGAGGGTGTACAATAAAATAGTAAGAAACAACCTTCTTTTACGCCCAATATACTTTCGTTTTAGAAATGCACTCCATATTGTTAGTTGAATCACCTTTTAAACATGCAGAGATCATAAATGCTAGTAGGCTAATATTTCCTTGCGGCTCGGCTTCTGTTGTTTTAAATGACAAATATGAAGTCATTTTATTGGCTGGGAAATTTTATGGCAGTCTGAAATGACTCATTTTACATCATCCCTTTATCTGCAATGATCTAAACTCCTTTTGCTGAAACTCGTAGCAAGATGGTAGTCTGAAATTCATATGAATAAGGCAATGCTCTAAACTCTATTTGCTGAAATTCATAGGAACATGTGTATGCCTCTGCTTACCTTTCATGCATTAAAATAAAGGAGGCTGGTCCAGACGCGGCGGTGATTCTTCCTTACTTCTCGCGACGGTCTACTGCCAGCCACTTGATTCCTTCTTGCCGTAATATTTACTATATATGCACGCACGCGGTGATTCTTCCTTACTTCTCGCGATTCAAATGTTTGGACGAGAGATTTCAGCGCAAGGCAGTGATCCTTGAGTGAGATACGCCAAGGCACGCACGCAAGATGTTTGACAGAAAGTGAAGTTAACGGAACAGAGTAGAAGAGGCACCTTGATACCGGGGAATGACATGCCGAGCTACTCCTCGGGGATGACGACGGGCCACTTCTCCCCGGCCTCGCGGAAGAGCTGCTCGGTCTCGAGGAGGCGGCCGCAGGCGAGGATCTGGTCGCGCATGCCCTGCGCAGTGGCGCCGTCGGCGGCGACGAAGGCCTCCTCGGCACCGTTGAGGTAAGTGACGAGGACGCACGGGGGCGGCTGGGCCTTGGGGTCCTCGGCCGCGGCCCTGATGGCGCGCGTTGTTGTGCCCGTCTATTTTGAATGTTTTATGATAGAGAGAGATGATTTTTCTGTAAATACATGGAGACAAGATAAACTATAGAAAATGCTAAAATAGACTAAAATGGTTTGTTTCATGAATGTTTCCCTTTTTATGAAATATACTCCTGTGAGTAATAAGTAATAACCTGAATTTGTCTGGATGCTCCTTAAGTTAGGATGAAAATTCTTCATCTAAAATGTTGTCGGTATTAACCACACCAAGAGCCAAAACAGGCCACAAACTCTGTAATTTGGTAAGGTCTCCGCTGAACATACATGCTTAGGTATTCATGGTAGGGAGCAACACTGTGTGCCAGTGGCAATCATAACAAGGGCTCCATTTGGATCATTCTCAGATAGGAGCATTATTGGGACCTGGTTACACACAAGAACTACCATGTTGGCGCGCGTTGCGACGCCTGTCGTTTTTCGGGTAAAATGGTAGAATATTCTCTAATTATATGAAGTCATAATGCAGTGAAGTTAAATTCATATAGACTGACTTGAAAAGCTTAACTAAAGGTCAATTTGAATTTGCAGCAGGGCCATGCAATGCCATATGTCATGGACATGCACACAAATTTAATCTTTACATGCACCCTTAATCATACAATGAGGCTTCAACGATTGAGGGCACCCAATTTAATTTATCTGGTCAGAGAAAAACTATAATTTTTTTAATGGGTACAACAAACAGACCATCGTCTGATTCTATTTTCTTGCTATTAATTTGGATCAGCTAATTTGTGAATCAGGCTTCAACCAAGTATACTGAAGAAGTGATTTCATAAATGCTACATGTATATTAATTCAAAAAACAATGTTTAAAAGGACAAGATTTAATAGAGAACACATTTATGCTATAAATTTTTCTTTTTTGCTTTCTAAGAGGATTAACTAATTCCAGTATAGTCATGAACTATGTGACAGAATTTGAAAACATGTATGTCAGAAAGCACCTAGAGCTTGGAATCAAAACAAGGATAGGAGATGTGCTTCCTGAAGTCTCGGGAGATTATGGTTGATGAGTACACGAACCGCAATCCCACTTAGCTTGTCGAAGATATGCACCTTGTATTCCTCGGATCTGACCATCATTAGAACACAATAATGGGAAAGCAGTTCAGAAAATGTAGTAGCAGTTTTGGTGCTCTCACTCACTGAAAGTTGTGTGATTTTTATATTTTGCTAAGCCCAATACGACCAAAAAATGAAAGAATGGCAAGAGCTGCAAGTGCACAAGTTTAGCAATGCAGAGTCATGATGCTGCCACTATACCTTGAAAGAGGAGCTTCAAATTTTCCAAAGTGCGCCAACATTTAGGCTGAACCAAACCATCAAAGGAAGGCTATACATAGATAAAACATGTGGATTTCATTGCAAATATATTGTGCAAAATAGCAACTATTTTTATTGTCAGGACGGGCAAGCCCGCCATCAAAGGAAGCACATCACCATACTAACAATATTTTTAACAATATAGATCCTAGTAGTGGCTGCGGGATGGCACAAATGATTCCATTATCCGGTGCATACTGAAATAATCTTCTTCGTCACAATTCCAGTAGCTTTTAGAAGTGCCCCTGGGACCTGACTGCATTTGGAAAATGTCAAATCTTTCATGATAAGATGAAGCCAATATTTAAATTGGAAGGTTATGCTGGAATCAAGATGCCTCCACAAGACGAGGCGCAGAACATACAGAAGGTCAGACAATTTTATGTGTAACCAATTTAAGATCCAAGTCAAATCACTGGCATCAACTTGGTTGCATATTCCAATCTCTCACCAAATGGTGTGGACACAAAGAGAGAACTCATCCTTGCTATGAAGCATTTGAAAATAGCAAATTCAGGATATAGAAGACACTGTCTTGCTCCTACTACTAAACATGACATAGAATGCATAAGAAGAAATGGATGCTTGTGCTATGAAAGATTCAGAAGTACCACTAAATATATAGAAAAAAATAAATGTGATTACTGGAAATTAATTTATAAGTGCGATTACTGTTGTTTCTGGATATAGAAGGTACTGTACAACTCTGTTGTATACTGGAAATTAATTTATAAGTGTGATTACTATTGTTTCTGGAGATGTAGTGGAGCATGATGGCAAAGGGCCTGAAGGGCAGGAGCAGCGTTGATCTTGGCCGTGAGGATGATGATATGACTGATGTTGCTCGTGGGAATAATAATATGTCTTACAACACAATGAAGTTTCTTATAAAAATATACACAATGAAGTGCAAGCAGGCTCTAACCATGATACTGGCAGCATCGGAGGAGGACCATCAGAACTTTGAGGCAGATAGGGTCATCGTCGACGGCCAGGACCCGCATGCCGATTGGGAGCTGATCCCTCTCCCTCTCCATCAAACCCTTCCTGGCCTCCATCATCATGGCCGCCAAAAGCATCCCAATTTACACTAATTGAGAGCAACCTAATAATTGAAAGCAAGAAAAGTCAAGCGCTGGACATCAACACCACCTGAACACAACCTAAATTACTCACGGAAGAAGAGAAAATCAGGGGCAAAAAATTGTAGGTGGGTTTGGATTTCGGCGCACCGTTGGAGAAGACTCATCCACCATGCAAGCAAGTCGACATGCTCGAAGCGGAGTGCCCGCGTCTTCCTGGCCGGAGGAGCCGTGCTGGTCACCATCTCCTCCTTCCCCTCCTAGAGCCCTCGCTCATCCTTTTCCGCCACCTCCCCCATCTGCACAAATCCTAACCTATATGAATCAAGAGGAGGCACCTATTTGTTCACAAATCCGAGACGAAGCACAATTCATACCTCTAGCGCGAGACGAACGGATCATGGAAGATCTTGCCGACGACATGGTGAATTGGTGAATTGCCTGCACTGTTGGCTCGTGATTGGGAGGTGAGATACCCTTTATGGTCGGCGGATCACGGATCGGGAGGTGAGATACCCTTTATGGTCGGCGGATCACGGATCGGGAGGTGAGATACCCTTTGTGGTCGGCGGCGGCGGCGTCGCCTCTTGGAGATCGCGGCGGAGATCCCGGACGTCGGCGACGGCGACTCCTCTCGGAGGTCAGCGGCGGCATCGCCCCTCAGTTTGTCTCCACCGTGCTCGCTCGAGGGCACAATGGACCAGCCACGCCGCAGTCTTGCTTCGATGTTCCTGCGGCACACGTCGGCAGTGGCGGTCCCATACGTGGATGCGATCCCGGCGGTGTCTTCTATGTGATGGTGGCGGCGATCCAGACGGGGGCGACGGTCCAGACGGCAGTGGCGGCGATCCGGAGAAACGGCGGAGGCGGCGATCCGGAGAGGGGATCGATGGAGTGGCGTGCGTTGGTCTTGGGGCGACGGGAGGGGATCGACAGACGTGCGGGTGGGGGGTTGGGGGGTTTATTTTCGTAGGTTTATTTTTGTAGATTTTTTTCACTCCGTTTTTCTCTTGATCGACCGGAGGTTTACTTTCTAGACCTCGCACCGATAATATAGATTTTTTTTTGTTTCGACGGTTCAGGGGGGAATTGCTGGGAGGTGAGAGGGAGGACAAAAAAACCCAGCGAAAAATAACCGGCGGACTATTCGCCAACTGCTTTATTAGGAATAGATTCTGCAGATTTCTTGGGTAGGGCCGCAGCACAGACGTAGGATAACATGTTAATTTATACACCTACTCGTTAATCACAACCCACCAATTAGGGATTTGATTTGATAACGTGAATCCGTTCGTCAAGATTAATTCGTCAATCTTTATTACTGTATAATCAATTCCTTCCGTTACTGGAGCCGCGCATGCGTGGCTTGATGGTCTTGGGAGCCAATAATAATCGGAACCCATAAATCTCTAACATGCTACTCGTCCCGAACGCCCTCCGAAACGCGAGATGGCTGCACGAATCTTACAGCACACCACGCACGTCAGCTTTTTTTCGTTTGTGAAATAGCAACGCCACCCTGAACGCACTCCGTCACCCATTCCTCCCTCATTCTCTCCCCTAAGCTGCAGAACATATTTTCCTCACTTCGTCACTCACTCCTGCTCCCACTCCAGGACCGAATTAATAAGGATTAATCGTCCTCCGTATGACATGAGCTTACCTTTCCAACAACTCAGTTTCTTCTCAAAACGATCCTCAATGCACTTCCATTCTCTGTTGATCAGCTTACGATGATGAATGGGTATGCCTAAATATGTGAACGCTAAAGCCCCCAATTCACACCCGAACAATTGTTTGTATGCCTCTTCATCATCATTAGCTCTTCCGAAACAGAACAATTCACTCTTGTGGAAGTTAATTTTTAACCCGGTCAATTGTTCAAATAAGCATAACACGAGCTTCATGTTTCGCGCTTTCGCCAAGTCGTGCTCCATGAAGATGATAGTATCATCAACATACTGAAGGATGGAAACACCTCCATCAACTAAGTGCGGAACAAGGCCACCTACCTGACCCGCATCCTTAACCCGTCCTATTAGAATGGTCAACATGTCTACCACTATGTTAAATAGGATAGGTGACATCGGATCCCCTTACCTCAACCCTTTGTGTGTTTGGAGGTAGTTGACTCCCAATTTAAACGCTTATCTTTGCAAAGTGTTTCCTGGGATGATATTTTATACAAATTGTTAAAATATGATTTTTACTACAAGTAAAGATGACTGGAGTTAATCTTTTTAATTATCCAATACCTTGCCAGTGAAGGTATTAGACATATCTTATATGTATCACCTAATTTATGAGAATATTGGGGTATCTGTTGAGAAGTATCAAAATGTCCTTTTGTTATTTGATCATGTACATATATGTTCTGTTGTAACAGTCGCAATGTTGCTTCACTTGATGCTACAGGTTTATGTCTTCATTTAATTTTCACCAGGCGTGGGGAAAGGAATCAATGGTTGCTGTATTTTATCATGTGGGTTATGAACATCCATTGCTTATGACTAGGAGAAGGAAAACTGTTCATGCTTAAAGTTTGCTAATATTATTACGCAAAAACAGTCTGTTCCTTGTACCTGTTTTGCAAGCTGGATTGTACGAAAGAATATATAGAGATGAGAAGATTGTCCATTCACTTATTTCTCCTACAGAAAGGAGCATCTCATGGTTTTTGCATGTTCTTTCCATTGACTGGGCACTTGGTGAGAGGACTCTTTGATGTTATTCTTTCAAGTAAGCTTTATTCAAGTTGCTACTCATGTCACATTGTCTATATTACAGAATACATAGGTTAAATCAATGGTTTTTGCATGTTCTTTCCATAGGGGATTTGAAATACAGGTTCAATTGATCTGTATGTACCAATTCCTTGTGCTTGCAATCATGTATGGTTTTGACCATGCTGCTGCTGGGAAGCTTCCTTCTACTGAGCCAAATTCTATGCTTATTTTATTGACTGTTTATTTAGCTTGTTGATTAGGGGATTTAACGCGGCAAGAATGCATTAATCTTGGCTACCTACAGAGAGTAGCCTGAAATGGCATTGATTATGGAAGAAAGAAAAGGAAAAATTATTTATTTATTGTTATGGTTGGTAGCGATGTATAGGATGGATTGGCTGATGTATAGGTGTATTGATTCGACTTTGCCGTGTTCCATGTTTTTCATTTCCTTTTGTCGATGAAGATTGATTTTTTCAATGCAGATCAAGATTGTAGAATTGCATGCTTGAGTTGGGGCTTGCTATCGGCCTTTGTGATGCGCAACTAGATTGTAGGATGTACTTGATTGATCTATGAGATGTGTGGCTTGGTGGTGAAGATTTTTTAAGTAATAACGGAACCTTTAAGTTTGGGAAATTTATACTTGTTCATTGTAGGATTACTATTCTGGTAAGCTCACACCTATGTCTCCATCTTATAATTGCAGACGTATTCACCTCATCACACCATCTGTTCTCATCAAGGTACCCATCAGTTCCTAGATGTAAAGCCTTTTTCTTGCGGGGATTGCTGATATAAAGTTTGTCACTCGGCAAAACATTTTTGATCCTAATAAATAGTCAGATTATTGTGCTCGTAGTTTTGCTTCTCTTAACTAGGATCTAGATGTGGTGCATGCTACAGACACCGCCCGGAGGGAGACGCCAGGATTATTATTTATTGGGAGAAGCAGGAGGTAGCAGAAGAGGCAGTAAGCACCTTGACAATGACAGCCGTGACCCGGCTTATTTGGTTATTCTTCATATGTCGCCTAGGTTGGTTTGTGGGAATTGACATGCATTGTTGTTCCATTTTACTGATTTATTTGATAAACATGTGACCATATGAGTAACCTATTGTTCATTTTAGTACCATTTTACTGATTTATTTGATAAATATGTGACCATTTGATAAATAGTCAGATTTGGGAAGCGCATACTGTGCTTTGAACAAGGTGTTGATGTCTTCACAAAAACTGCTCAAAATCAATTATGTGTTCTCTATTAGTGCTCCTGTTGTGGTACCCGTTTTTATCTCTTTGTTTTGCTCCCTCAAATTGTTGGAAAGATGGCTAGCCTATTTCTTCCTTCAGATCATACATATGAGCAGATAATGCGTTTTGATGGCTAGCCTATTTCTTCCCTCATATCATTGTTTTTTTCCTCATCAAACAAACAAAGCATATGAACATCAAAACGCATTTTGCAAGCCTACAATTTGGGAGCTTACGGACCGCCGAGATGCAGATGGAGTCGTTGCGCCTCCGAGTTGCCAGGCCGCTAAGATGCAGATGGAGCCACTGTGCCTTCAAGCTGCCGGGCTGCCGAGATGCAGATGGAGCTGCATTGCCTTCGAGCTGCAGCGGGAGCCACTCCGCCCCCAAGCTGCAGCGTGAGCCGCATTGAAGATGGAGCCCACGGTGGGTCGGCCTCCTCCAGGTACTTTCTCACTTCATGTTAGTACGAGTACATGGAGAGAGGAACAGGACGAAGAACTGGTCGATGGAACCAAGACCAGTAGTCATGCCAGACACGTGGTCGCCGCTGTGCGTCGTGGTGGCTGTTTGCAAAACAACTATTGACGTGTGTTGTTGTCTCTCAGCATGTGTATCTTGAGGCATGATTGTAATTTTCTTTATCTTTGAGGTCTGGGATGTTACTCAAACTGTACTGGTGGAGCTTTTTGGCTTCTGGTTTTAATTAAATCAGGGATGCCCTCCTTGGGTACCTATCAACTTCTTACCTAAATATCTATTTCCTTATGACCCAATCGGTATCGAAATATTTTAACGTGCATGCTCTAAATGCTTAGTTTGCCCTCGTCCTTTGCACCATCGGTGTGGGTACAACACACCCATTGTCAGAACATGGACTGAAATAAGGATTAATGAATAGCTGATAAACAACATCAGTCGAGCGATGCAAGAATATATAACATGAAGGAGATAACCAAAATAGTACATAGAACTGCCGCAAAATGGAAAACCCTACTACTTAATCTACTACTCACAGTGGCAGGAGGCACTAGCAGCAATGCCCGAACAGTTTTGCCAGGAATTTCCAACTTTAGCTCTTTTAGATTCTCAGGAAGCTCCCCCTGATTTCAGTTTCAGAAAATCAAATGCATATTCAAATTTTTTGATAACTTTCTGTCAATGTATTTGAATTTCTCAACTTCAAATAATGGGAGGGAATTAAATGACTTTCCCACAAACGGGTGAAGTTAGAAATCATCTGCACTGTATCAATGTTGCATGGTTAGATTTAAAAGAAATTATGCCAATTTATTATTAATTAAATTGTTGATTTAATAAAATAGCCATTTTAATAAAAACAGGTTTTTGATAACATCAAACTGGTAACTCGCAAAAAAAGATAGCATCAAATTGGGTGGAATACATTTTCCCTCAACTTTAACTATTTTAAATTATTGGTTTTTATTTTCTTCTTAAATATTTAGAGCATCTAAATAAAGCCAACACATTTCCTAGGATTAAAATCTATCCCAAATGAATTTACATTTCTTTTCGAATTACTTTCTTTCTAAAAAAACCAACCAATCTAGATCGTCAAATGACGATCCAACAAACTGACATAACCCGCGCCTCCTCACCTACCAAATCAGTACTGGGGCAACATCGGGCATCCGAATCGGTACTCACGCACACACGGACACACCTTCCCCCACCCCCTCCGGGCCGTTCCGCCATCTTGGCGAGACTGCGCCCTTCACACGTGTGTGTTGTCCACACCTCTCTCTTGCCCGCATGCACGTTCAGGAGCACCCCAACCCCCTCTGCATCCGGTTGTACCAGACTGTGGCTTAGAGTATCTCCAACAGACGCGCGGTTGCGCGGCGCGCTAATTTTTTTTTGCAGCGCCGGGCTGGTGTTTTGCTTTATGAGAAGCGTAAAAACACGGCACCCAATCCGGCGGCCCCACCCTCAGTAGCCCAGATTTTGCAGCGCGCGCGAGCGGGCGCACCACATACGCAGCGCGCGATGCCGTTTTTCTCAGCGCGCTGAACCAACTTTACCGCGCGCGCGATTTTAGTGCAGCACCACAATATATTTGTTTTTTTTCGCGCGGCTTAGCAAGCGTGTTTATTGAAGATGCTCTTAAGGGCCATTAATACCGCGAGCTCCATCATCGGCTAGATTTTGTCTAGAGAGAGCACGCTACCGTTCCCCTCAATAAAAAAGACCCGAGGAGCTGCCCCTCAACGCACCACACTTTCCACCCCTCCATTCCTCGCGCGTGCATTTCTGTTGCTCGGAATCGAGCTCACGTGCCGTGCCGCCGGGTGGACTTTGGCAAGCGATATGATAGCAACTAGTAGTTTCCGGCCCAACGCTCTTTCGTCCAGGTGCCCCGACTAGATATGGTGGCGAGGGCCTGCAATGTATTTGGTGCGAGCGCGCTCCTCATCCGTGGCCGCCATGCCAGGCCAGGCCTGCCGCTCCTCTGCCACCTGAGTGAGCCAGGCGGAACCAGGATTCCGTAAAGCCTAGGGCTAAAACTAACTGACTAAATATAACGTCAAATACTACGCACGTCAATGTGCGTTATAATTATGCCACAAAATCACATTCAAAACGAACTATAAATTCATTATAATCACGAGAGGAAATTCCATAATACATATAGTTTAACAAAATGCATCATTGCAAACATGGATACCAAATTAGTGAACACTTGCTTAATTCAGGGCCATTGTTTCTTCACCAGTAATAGAAGGGCCTGAATCTGGAAACATAGAATCAAGGCTTTCAAATCAAGACACTGGACATACACTAAATCAATTGTTCATATGAAAGTTGGCAAAAAAAAACATATTTTACCATTAACACGAAGTCCACGAGGTAGTAGCCCCTGCGTTTCCTCATTTTTTGATAGCATTGTATAATCTTAATATCATCAATTCTTGCAAATACATCACGCTCGATATAGCACACCAAACGGTGATTCATCCATTCATCATTCATCTTGTTTCGTAGATCAGTTTGACAATGCTCACAACTGAGAAAGCTTTTTCTACGGTTGCGGTTGCAACGGGGAGAATCAAGGCCAACATGTACTCGAATCTCGAGGCCATTGGCACCGCCTCTATTTAGGAGTCGTTTATCTTTCGGTCGGTGTACTCATTTGGGCCTATACGAGTCGGTGCCAATGTGTAAGAAACTTATGTGTTGCACTTTTCTCAAGAAATGAGAAACTATAACATATTTCCTATACGAGTCGCTTTTGTATCAACGAATGTGTAAGTAGCAACGGATTTTTGATATGAGTTGCACTTTCCTCGAAAAGTTTGCAATTAGGAAGTAATTTTCTAAATGAGTTGCACTTTTCTCACTAAACACGAAATAAATGACATGTTATAAGAGTTGCATTTTTTCAAGAAATATGCAATTCTATCATTTTCTATACGAGTCACACTTTTCTCAAGGAAACGTGCAACTAGCAACTGGTTTTGGATATAAGTTCCATCTTAATAAAGAAATGTGCAATTATAACCAGTTTTTGATATGAGTCGTATTGTTTTCTCAAGAAATGTGCGACTCCAACCAGTTTTCGATACGAACTGCACTTTTTCTCAAGAAATGTGAAACTAGATTTTTTTTTCCATAATCTTCGTTTTCTTCTTCTTCTTTTACCTCAAATGAAATTTTCGTCACTTTTAGATCGATGCCACATTTACAAAAATACACTTGACAAGCTTGTATGTCCCCTCCAATGAAAATTTCTCCTAAAAAAGCATTCATACGGGTGCCCCCAATGTCATGACACCAACATGGACTTCTGAAAAAAAACATATGTGCACTTGCAAGCCGCATGCCTAATTGCTTCTCAACACGAAGCATTCTATGGGCCTTTACAAGCCAGCTAGCTCCACATGCCTAATTTTGGAGCTCAGCTCGTGGGCGAACCAAGCTCTTCGTACCAGAGCTCAGCTCTCTCCAGCGGTATCTATGGACCAGCTCAGCTCAGCTTTCCTTTGCAGTTTCGTTCGGAGATGCTTTCTTGTACTGCTAGCTGTTCGGTGATTTTAATCCCTTCACTTCTACTACTACTCAACTACGGCCCCCCTTTCTACTGGAATAAAGTAGGCCACCCGCCTAGTTAGCTAAAAAGGAATACTGTCCAGGACCTCTGGCTTTGGTTTTGGGTCAGAAGTTCTCTCCAGGGGCCAAAAAAAAAAAATCACTGTTTTGACCGTTCTTATTGAGTTCAGCTCGATCTAACCTCAGTTCCGGAAAAATGTGAACTGAACTTTTTCCCGGGTCGGTATGTTTCTTTGTGCAAAGGCTGGCGTTCTGTTATTTGTTTAGTTTTACAAAGTCGGTATGTACGTAGCTTGTACTATATGATCCTTATGATTTAAATGAGACACATATTACCATGCAAAAAAAGTCAAGGCGTGTGGCTCCCACATGCCACTTTGGCCCCTCTTCTTTTTTCCTCTGGTAAAATTGACGCTTTATTTTTCTAAGATTTTGTTTGGTGTTCGGCAAGTGCCGTGGACTTAAACATGCAATTATGCCTTCTGGCTGGTAGGCAGTAGGTTAGTACAAGTAAAATATTAAATATGTGTGAATTGTTAAGAAATAAGCTCTATTAAAAAAAACAATTTGCTATGAGGCGCTTAGGCATGCTTAGGTGCTAGGCAATGACCAAACGCCTCAGCTAGGGCATAAGCGGAACTCTAGTTAATGCAAGCAAGAAGGTGTCCACTCAATCAAGAAATCATGTCATATTGCATAGACAGTCCAAATGACCCATATTCCAACAGAAGTAGCTGGTTGTTTACACACATATATGCTCTAAATTAATATCGATATACATGTACACCCCAAATACACCCTCATAGCCAAATTGTATGTCCAGGTAGGTTCTGCCTAGGACGCTTAAACGCCACCTAAGCAGTAAGCTAAGGCCCATCGCCCGCTTACGCGTAGTGCATTTTCTAACCTTCAATAAGCATTAAAACTATAAAGTTATAGATAAGTTTGAGGCATCACACCTATGAAGCGTAGTCATATGCATGTTGGTCGGCCCACTAGCTAGGTTTTATTATATTTCTTGTTTCCTTTTTGTTTGTGCTTTTACCCTATTAACTTTAATTTATCTTTTGAAATTTTAGTTATATTTTTTTACTCCTTTTTTGTTCCTTCTCTTCACCTCTATATTGTATTTTTATTAGTTGTTTATTTTTTATTGTACATGAATATTTTTCTCAGATACCAACCCTTTTCTTTTGGAAACCCTGAACCTTCATTTTTGAATACCCTCAAATTTGTTTTTTTGTTTTGTTTTTTTTGCGAGAACCGTAAAATTTGTTTGGAAATACAAGTAAGCATGTATGCACATACTTATAACCAGCTAGCTAGATATCAGGAGGAAGATGCTATCGTATCGACCATCTTGCACGAAGTAACCTACTGATGTGATCACCCATTTGTCGATAATGCTCTTCATTGGCTCCCTGTGATACTTAAGTTCAGCATCGTTGTTTGAGATTGTCAAGGATACCACATCACTATGGGAGAATGGACTTACAAAGCAACGGTTGCAGTACTAGGTGTGGTTTCTCTCTATGTCGGCATGCCTATCAGATGGCACATGCACGACCTTGGAAAATGTCGGTCCCGAGAACAATGCATGGTCGCCCAAGCTCATCAGCTCCGGCCAAGTGTTAGTGTTGGTGAGCATGGACACCCGAAAGAACGGCTTGGGGTAATGCCACCACCAGTTGATCACGACCACCGCCAGGTTTACATTAAATTAGATCAATGATGTAAGGTGCATACTCCATGCATCTGCTCGCCATTCTTGGACCATGCACCATTTGCATGTCTATCCGGTAACCCATGCACTAGTAGAAAACTTTAGTCCACGCTTGAAAAGGGTATTAATCCCGGTTCTCCTATGAACCGGGATCAATGTGTGCATTAGTCCCGGTTCGTGAGGCCAGGGGGCGGCCGGGCCTCGGGGGGCCATTGGTCCTGGTTCGTCTGACACCTTTGGTCCCGGTTCTAGCCTCGCTCTTGGCCCACAACCTTTAATCCCGGTTGGTGTCTGGAACCGGGACCAAATGTGGTCCTTTAGTCTCGGTTTTAGCCACCAACCTGGACTAAAGAGAGGCCCATATATACCCCCTGCCCGCGAGCAGAGCAGTGCACTGCTCTGTTTTTTTCGCCGGTTGTGGGAGAGCTTTGTGGTGCTCTAGCTCACCTCCTATGCACATGAGGTGTTCGATGAAACGCCCGAACCACACTTAAGCTTTCTCCTCTCGAAGTTCCTTGTCCACACTCCATTTTTCTCAAGATTTGTCTAGGTTTGACGGTCCGTCCAGTCCAGTCCCCTTCCTCACCTCCGACGATCGCCCGCGCCGATCTCGTCGCCGGCACCACCATGGCGAGCCTCTTGTTCTTATCATCTTTCCAAAAGGAAAAATTCTTACTTGTATGATTTAGATTGATACTTGTATAATTTTCTTACTTTTATCTTTGTTTGTTATTATATAGTGCGATGGTTTTGGTATCCGCCCTGTCGGCCCTCGTCCTGTCTATGATTCGCATGTGGTATATACTATATTTTATAACTATTTGTTTCATTTAGTGTTTACGACAATTATGCCGACCAATGTGACATAGATGTTTTATCTAGGAGGTATGTGAACCGGAAATTCCAACCGACCCTCTTGTCGAGAGGTTAAATTTAGTTGAAAAAGAAAACGATTACTTGAAGAAAAAATTGAAAAGAATTAAGGAGGAGAAGATGGCATTGGAGTTGCATGTTGCGGATATCGTCGATGATCACAAGATCAAGATGGATAAAATGTGCTTGAAGATTAGAAAGATTAAAAAATATGTCATTCATATTGAGGTTTGGTATCATTATGTCGTTGGATCAATTGTTACCTTAGTTGTGATTATGATCGCATATGTTGTTGCCTTGAAATGTTTTACATAATTTCAATGTATGGTTTAATTGGATGCTCTACAGAATTATATGTTGTTCAATGAGAACTATGTATGAACTTTATGTATTTATTTTTTTAGTAGTAACATTTGATCACTACTGTACTTTGATTTTAATGTGATGATGAACTTCTATTAATTTGGTCACTTCTCTATTCATAACGTTCTGTAATGGTTTTTGTCACACTAAATTATATATAATGCACGCAGATGAACTGGCAATGGATGTACGGTGACAGAGGAACCTCCAAGTACATTGAGGGCGTGCATTATTTTCTCGAAGTAGCTGAGGCAAACAAGGAGAATAGTTTTATGTGTTGTCCATGCCCTATCTGTGGGAATACGAAGTCTTACTCTGACGGAAAAACCCTTCACATCAACCTGCTTGAGAAGGGTTTCATTCCACACTATAATATTTGGATCAAGCACGGAGGAAGAGTGGTTACGATGGAAGACAACGAAGAAGAAGAGGATGATGACAACTATGTGTCCCCTGAATACGGTGATGCTGCAACGGGGGAAGCTGAAGATCAAGAGGAACCAGACGATGTGCCCGATGATGATCTTCATCGGGTCATTGTTGATGCAAAGAGACAATGCAAAAGTGAAAAGGAAAAGTTGAAGTTCGACCGCATGTTAGAGGATCACAAAAATGGGTTGTACCTCAATTGCAAAGATGACAACACAAAGCTCGGTACCACACTGGAATTGCTGCAATGTAAGGCAGACAATGGTCTATCTGACAATGGATTTGAGAAGCTACTGAAAATATTTAAGAAGAAGGTTTTAAAGGATAACGAATTTCCTGACAATAAGTATGGAGCAGAGAAGGCACTATGCCCACTAGGATTGGAGGTGCAGAAAATACATGCCCTAATGACTGCATCCTCTACCATGGTGCATATGAAGATTTGAACGCATGCCCGGTATGCAGTGCACTGCGGTATAAGATCAGACGAGAGGGTTTCTGCCAAGGTGATGTGTTATGCTCCTATAATACCACGATTGAAACGTCTGTTCAGAAACAAAGAGCATGCCAAGTTGATGCGATGGCACAAAGAGGAATATAAGAAAGACGAGAAGTTGAGAGCACCCGCTGACGGGTCGCAGTGGAAAAAATCAAGAGAAAGTGGGGTGGGGGGGGGGGGACTTTGCAGGTGACGCAAGGAACATATGGTTTGATTTAAGCATGGATGCCATTAATTCTTTTGGGGAGCAGAGCAACAATCATAGCACCTGGCCCGTGACTCTATGTATATATAACCTTCCTCCTTGGTTGTGCATGAAGCGGAAGTTCATTATGATGCCAGTGCTCATCCAAGGTCCTAAGACACCCGGCAACGACCTTGATATGTAGCTAAGGCCATTAGTGAAGAACTTTTACAGCCGTGGAATGGAAAAGGTGTACGTGTTTCACGAAGCCTCTACCAAAGCCACGGTTTATAGGTTATAGGCGCAATCTTAACTTGCTCTGTACCTCATGCCACAGTTAAGATTGAGGAAGGGTGTTAGACTGTATATACTAGATGATACCCCGCGCGTTGCCGCGGAAAATTTTGTAAGAATCGGTTGATTCCACATATGTGCAAACTAACAAAAAGAAGTAATACATTTTCTTACAATTTCAAGAAAATCTGACGGTTTTAGCTTTCGACGATTAAATTGACCTGTTGTTTTGCCCCATTGAAAAAAAATTGTTACCCCGTTCTATCTATTTTTTTCCAACAAAGTTGTCTGCACATTTTATTAACTAAATAAGTAAAAAAAATTACTATCACTAAGGCTTGAAAAGAGTTTAGCTGTATTACTATGAAGCAAGCTAATAATAGGACGTTACAAAAGTAGGGATTAATAGTGCGCTGATCAAAATGAAGTAATAAAGTAAAACTTCTGAATCCAAATTGAAAGTAAATGCTGTTTTAAGTTAAATGGTTTATGTGCAAAGGGAAAATAGACATAATAATTAGCAAGTAACTTTTTTGTTTACCATCTTTTATTTTTGAGAAAACTAAATGGCAATGTTTAACGGTAGCACAGCAGAACGGCAATAATGCGTCAATAGTTGAAACCACATTACCAACCAAATGAGAGAATGCTAGACTACTAATTAAAATGTTCAAATAATCGTACATATATACACTAGTAGAAAAACACCTAATAGTCCCGGTTCGTGAGGGCCTTCAGTCCCGGTTCATGAACCGGGACTAATGGGCCGTTACTAATACCTCCACCCATTAGTCCCGGTTCAAACAAGAACCGGGACTAATGTGCCTCCACGTGGCTCTGTGCGCCGAGCCCAGTCAGGGGGCCTTTGGTCCCGGTTGGTGGCACCAACCGCGACCAAAAGTCCATGTATTTTTTTTTGGAAAGTGGCTGCTTTAGGGGTTTTGGGGGTTATTTTTAGGTTGTTATATTAGCTAGCTAATAGAGAGAAGTTTCCTCTCTTATATCTTCGTCCTTGGTTTACCAACGCTGCTGCTATATATGTTCATTTTATCCGCTGATATAATAACTCATGCATGCTCGCATACATCAGCATATATAATAACAAGTACTCGTCCTACTAATCATGCATCATCATACAACTTCTACTCGTTATTAATAACAAGTCATACGATCATCATCCTTATAGTCATCGAACCCAATCCTACATAATTGTTCTTAACACATGATCATCAGTATCAGGTAGGACCTAAACACCCTTAAGGTAAAATAGCATAAAACAATATAGACCCTGACTCTCCATTATGAAGAATGGCGATCATCCTGTCTCTAATTTTTTCCCTTCGCTGAATGTTGCTTCCAAGAAGCTCCTTACGACTGTCCATACATTTTTTCCATTCTTTGATTGTCATGTCTCCACTTCTTTTAGAAACCCGATATGGACAGTTGAGATTCGTAGGACGATCTGGTTGTATGTTCAAAACATGAAGGCTACCGTGTGTATACATCAGATTAGGCACACAATCATTCGGGATTATCTGTTGAAAAATATAGTAATAACTTCGTAGTTAGCAATGATATGATGTAGTAGTTTTAGAAGTGTGCAAAAAGATGCACGGATGTCGTAATAGTAAAAAATCTTACCAGGGTATCTCCATGGTAGTTACCGTAGTTCAACACGTGCACTAGTGGCACGTATTGACCATAATGTTGAGGAGTTCGATTGTAGACATTGTAATTCTCAAGATCAGTACAAAATACGACCAGATGATTTTTCTCCTGATAAGTTAGTTCGGAGCCTTCGGTGTAGTAGGTTCTGTCTACCATCTTCCGCACATTCTTTGAAGAATGAAAATAAGCTGTCAATGGAGAATAAGTTGTCAACTATTTTGAAATAAATAATATAAATTACTTAATAACTATGTTAAGCTCACATGGGGGAAGAATTGGAGGTGTGTCCACAAGGACGTAAATCGTAGGTCTCTCTTGCTCGATTGTAGGATCACCAAGATCCATTGTAACAAGCATACCCTCATCAAAACCATACATCTTGCAAAGTGCTTCGCAATTTTTGCAACCAAAATGGGTTACACTCTGAGTATTGTACAACTTTACTTGAAAATCCACACCATGATGGGTACTTAGGATAATTTTTTTGGTTTCGAAACTTTCATGGTCTTCAAAACCCATCCTCTCCAAGACATAGCGTCTTGCAAAGCATGGGATAAGCTAGTCGAATTGGAAAAGATGAAAAATATTGTCATGATTAAAATAGTTGAAGTCATGAGTAATTACGAAAAAAAAACTATTATCGTCGGTTGCGTACCGTATGAACATCGAAGGTCTTCTCAAGCTTAATGCTGAAGCGACGATCTTCGTCCATCACAATGAACCTGTCGCAGATACCTCGGTCGTCGTGGCACCAGTCGCACTCCCCCGGGCGGTTTTCGTCGTCCGATGAGTACGACATTTCCGGCCTACGTTCATAATTCAAATATTAAACTAGATCATTATTATTAATCACGGGTTGACTATCAATGATCGATGTGCGTAGCTCCTCCTTTCATTCCCAAATGCATTATTATATCAAATTGTCTAGCACACGGGAATGAAGGAGAACTTATCCAATATGAGCATTCAATAAGCAAAACCAAATCATAAAATAAGCAAAACCAAATCATAAAATAAAGTATAGTATTTAAATTAGCATGCATTCAATAATTATAAGCAAAAGTATATCATCTCTTGGTGTCCGTACATCGTCGAATATTATCACTAATACAACTAGAACCGTAGCGCCCGACGGGTATCGACGCGGGTGGTGGACACCCAAAGATAAGGAACCATCACAGGATCATAGCTCCAGTGAGATCCCTGAAGAACCTGCCAGGTATTGTCGAACCTGCCCTCCAATGCAACCATGTAGTGACGGATGTGCTCGTCCTCCTCGCCGACACGGTGACGTACCACCTCCGCGGTGTCCGGATGCCTCACCACCGTCACTGGCCCACGCGACCGCCACCAAACAAGGATCGGGTCAACAACGGGCTGCCTCCTCACCAACCTACGTCCCCCGGAAGGTAGCACCTCCCAATACCAGCCCGGCGGAGCCCAGTCCCGAACATGGCTCTGACCAAGCAGGCCTCCACCGCCGAGTCGACGACGACGAGGATGCGGGATAGGCATCGCCGACGTCGATGCGGGAACTACTTCTATATATAGTTAAATAGAAGTAGTTTTATTAATTAAATCAACTATCTAGTTTATCTAGTTCAACTACTAAGCACTTACTATAAATAAATAAGTAGTACTTACTAAAAACAAACTACTTCTATATATAGTAAAATAAATTATTTTATTAAATTAACTAGCTAGATCAACTATATATAAACTACTTCTTTTTTTCCTTTTTCTAAATACTAAAAAAATCTAATTAATCTAACAAAAAAATCTAACATAATATAAACAAATTAATTACTACACATCTAATCTAACAAAAAAATCCAATCTAACAAAAAAATCTATGAACTACATATATCTAAATTACTACACATCTAACCTAACAAA
>NC_057801.1:831185589-831186625 GCF_018294505.1 Triticum aestivum | reverse complement strand
GTATATATAGCAAAGCATTTGGTCCTGGTTCGTGGCACAAACCGGGACCAATGCCCCCCTTTAGTCCCGGTTGGTGCCACCAACCGGGACCAAAGATCTCTTTTCAGCAGCCCAAAGAGCGGGAAACGAAGACCTTTGGTCCCGGTTGGTGGCTCCAACTGGGACTAAAGGGGGGGCATTGGTACCGGTTGGTGCCACGAACCGGTACCAATGCACCCCTTTAGTTCCAGTTGGTGCCACCAACCGGGACTAAAGGCCATGTGTTGTCCGCGTCGCGGCACGAAAATTTAGTCCCACCTCGCTAGCCGAGGGAGCTCGAGAGTGGTTTATAAGCCCCAGTCCCGCTGCCCTCTCGAGCTCCTCTCAAATGCAGGCTTACGGGCCTAAACGCACTATATGTGCCTGTGGGCCTATTGGGCCTATTGCGGGCCTGAATCCTGGCCCATTGTTGGGTTTCTAGTCGTATTCATGCCGTGGTAGCCCTTTAGGTGGAACTTTTTTTATTTTATTTTGATTCTTCCTGCAGCTGTTTTTTTAGTCCCACCTCGCCAAGCGAGAGGCACTCGCAGCTGTTTATAAGCCCTGAGTGCAGAGACAATGACGAAGAGGCTCAATGCTCCTGCACGTTGGTTAGCTTCAAGCCTTGAGGAATACGGTAGACTGCACAGAGCTATGTGTAGTGCAGTTGACACTATTCCGAAAGGATTGGAGCAAATTAACAAGCATTGCGCCTCTTTTTTATTTTTAATGACTTATTACAACTCAGAAATAAAAAAAAACTAATATAGCAGAAAAGAAAAAAAACTATATAGAAAACTACTCAGAAATGAATTGAAGCAAAAAATAGTTGTGATTAACTGTACTAAAAAAGGAGCATAGATGCTTATTTTTAATGACTTATTACAATTCAAAAATAAATAGAAGAAAAAATAGTTATGATTAACTTTACTAAAAAATGAGCATAGATGCTTATTTTTAATGACTTATTACAACTCAGAAATAAAAAGAAAAAAATAAATATAGCAGAAAAGAAAAA
>NC_057801.1:831169451-831185416 GCF_018294505.1 Triticum aestivum | reverse complement strand
TTTGAAATTTTTTAAATTTTTTTGCCGCTAGATCTTGAAAGCCCCGTAACTTTTTTTCTGTTAGGTTTTTGGGGATTTTGAAAAGGAGCATAGATGCTTATTTTTAATGACTTATTACAACTCAGAAATAAAAAGAAGAAAAAATAGTTGTGATTAACTTTACTAAAATATGAGCATAGATGCTTATTTTTAATGACTTATTACAATTCAAAAATAAATAGAAGAAAAAATAGTTATGATTAACTTTACTAAAAAATGAGCATAGATGCTTATTTTTAATGACTTATTACAACTCAGAAATAAAAAGAAAAAAATAAATATAGCAGAAAAGAAAAAAAACTATATAAAAAGCTACTAAGAAATGAGCATAGATGCGCTTATAGAGGAAATTCAAATTAAATTCATAACAAATTTCAAGAGAAATTCGTATGAATTTAGCCTAAATTTTCTATATAAGGGCATCTATTTTCATTTTCAGAGGAGCTCAATAAGGCAGAGAGATAGGGGCTTATAAACCGGTCTGATTCCCCTTCGGTTAGCGAGGTGGGACTAAACTTTGACCGCAGCGAGGACCAACCCTTTAGTCCCGGTTGGTGGGATGGACCAAGACTAATGGTCGTCCTTTGGTCCCGGTTCAGGCCACCAACCGGGACCAATGGTGGTGGGCCAGGAGCGAGGGTCATTGGTCCCGGTTCGTCCCACCAACCGGGACCAATAGGTCCAGACGAACCGGGACCAATGGCCCACGTGGCCCGGCCGGCCCCTGGGGCTCATGGACCGGGTTCAATGCCTCCATTGGTCCCGGTTCTGGATTGAACCGGGACTAATGGGCTGGACCGGCCTGGACCATTGGCCCATTTTCTACTAGTGATAAGATGATACCCAGTAAAGCAATCTTATGATGCATGCACAATGTCGAGATATGTCGACTCTAGCCAAAATCAAAAAATAAAGCCATAGATAGCGCGACATGAATGACAACTCGAATGAATGTTACTCCCTCCGTCCCAAAATAAGTGTGTCAACTTTGTACTAACTCTAGTACAAATTTGTACTAAGTTCAAGACACTTATTTGGAACGGAGGAAGTATATTACAAAATAAATAATAGAAATCTCTGAGCAAGTGCCCATGCAGCTGGAAGCATGCAATCCATCGATGCTCCTATCCGTAGGAGAAATAGAGTGAACCGAGTCAATAAACCATGATTATATGTAAAAATAAAGTGAGTTCGGCCAGTTAATGTTTAAAGCTTTAGGAGGACAAAAGCATACCTGGCTGAACAATCGAACAGGGAGGGCAGGGCACTGTCTGCATTTACCAGAACAGGGTGCCAGCTGCTGCCCCGTTTGAGGTACCCCTGCGGAATTTGTTCTCTCTCACGGGTGCAGCAACAATAATACGGATGGTCCTACATCTTTTGCCATCGGCCGAAAGTCGTCCGGCACACTTGCAGTGAGACGGGTGGGATCTGACCAAATCTAAAAATAAGCTTGTCATCCAGCACAGTTACGATGTTTAGTTTTCTAAATCAGCAAATATAGAATTCATCAGAATGATATGCTCTCTAAATGATATGAGAGCAGTGTACAATGCGAACAGCAATAGTCATATATATGCAGCAACAAAGAATCATCAATTTTGCACCAACGAAGAACTACCCTTGTCAGGCAAGACGTCTAGCACCTATGCAGTAGTGGCAGAACCTGACAAAATAAAATAAGCTCAGTCATGGGAAAAACCTGAGGAGGCTCTCTGACCGATCCTCTTACCATGGGGAGGACTCGGGCATTTCTACCGCACGTCTCCATCATGCTAGAAGCAAGTCAAGCAACCGTCCGTTTCACAGCCGTGAGGGATGCGTCCAGGAACAGGCACAGTGGCCCGCGGTGAGCAACCGGGCATATACATCTTGCGTTCCACGACCTGCATCGAGCTTGTAGCCTTGTACAGCGACGCCGGGATTCTCGCAAGGTCATGGTAGTACCTGCACGGGGCCTCCATGTTAAAGTTCATAACCTCAACCTCAAGCACCTCATCGCCGAGGCCGAGCGGGTGGGGCAGGACAGTGCTGGTGCGGCCAAGCAAGCCTCGTTTAGCCTAAACTCTCTCACCTGTCGAGGGTCGCGAGCTGGTCCCCGTCTGTAACGCCCCAATCTGAATCGCAGGCGACCAGAATAGGCTTGAGGGGGATCTGGGGAAGGGGATGGGAGAGACTTGGAGAAGGGGATGAGCAGAGGAGAGAACAGATGAGGGGAAACAGCTTACTTCTTCAGACTTGTCGATACACGCCCATCTCCAGGGCTTAAGTACACACGCACGCCTACTGGCTCCTGGCCCTAGCGGCTTACAGGTGGACCCCACGCACACTACACTGGACATGCCAACTGGCTGTCACACGGTGGTGTGCAACACCGCTGTGACATTCTCCCCGCCTTGAGAAACGGCCCCTTCTTCTAAGTTGCTTTCTTCCCAGATTGTTGCCTGTGGGTAGCGCCGACGAAGAACCTCATAGTCTTCCCAGGTTGTCGACGGTGGCGTTGTGTTCCATGCCACATTAACTTGAACCACGTGCGTTTCCTTTCTTCATCATTCTCCGGTCCAAAATCTTGACTGGTTGGGAGTCCATAGCTGATAAGTCCACGGCAGGTAGTTCAGAGAACACTGGTGTATAATTTGGTGTGAAAGGCTTCAGTTGGGACACATGGAACACAGGATGGATGCGACTGTCAGGTGGCAACTCCAACTTGTAGGCCGAGGGGCCAATCTTGGCGCTGATGATGAAAGGACCGAAGAACTTGAATGCCAACTTGGCGCACGGGCGGTTGGCCACAGATTTCTGCACATAGGGTTGGAGTTTTAGCAGCACTTGTTCCCCAACCTGAAAAACACGCTCTGTGCGATTTCTGTCTGCAAACTTCTTGTACTTTTTCTGTGCTCGAGTCAACTGTGCTTGCAGGTTTTCTTTATGCACTGCCCAGTCCCACTGTTCACCATCCGGCAAGGTAGCTTCAGTTGTCGGCCAGGTGGCCATGCTTCCCTCGTTCGCCTCCACCCCGTATAGTGCTTTGAAGGGAGAGCAACCCAACGACGAGTGGAAGGAGGAGTTATACCAGAATTCAGCCGATGGCAGCCATCGACGCCATTGACGCGGAGTGTCGTGGACGGCACAGCGCGGATACATCTCCATACATTGATTCACGCGCTCACTCTGTCCGTGAGTCTGCGGGTGGTACGCCGTGGAGTACATGAGCTTGGTACCAGCGCCGGCGAGCAGCTCGCGCAAGAGTGTACTGGTGAACACCTTGTCGCGGTCTGACACGATGGATGAAGGAATGCCGTGCAGTTTTACTATGTTGTCCCAAAACGCCCTTGCCACCTGAGTGGCCGTGAACGGATGGCGCAATGGCACAAAATGTGCGAGCTTGGTGAAGCGATCGACCACCACCATGATGGTGTCGTATCCCTCAGACTTGGGCAAACCCTCGACGAAATCCATCGTCAGATCCTGCCATGGAGCAGTTGGGACGGGCAATGGTGCCAGCTTGCCTGCTGGTTTGCGCAGCTCATGCTTGGACTGTTGGCAAACCTGACACTGCTTCACGTAATCGTCAACTTCCTGCTTCAGGCCCTTCCATGTGAACAGTTTCTTGACGCGCTGGTAGGTTGCTGTCGAACCAGAGTGGCCTCCCACCGCACTGTCGTGCATGGCACTGATCAGCTTCGTGCGCAGCGCAGTGTTAGCACCAATCCACAACCGCCCCTGACGACGGATGATGCCGCGATACAGCTCATACCCTTCGTCATCCGGGCTGTGCAGAGCGAGCTGTTGCAGTCGTTCTTGGGTGTCCGGGTCCGTGGTGTAGGAGGTAGCCACCTCCTGAATCCATGCCGGCTGACAAATGGACAACGCATTGGCACTGAAGTGGCTGCCCACGCGCGAGAGAGCGTCCGCTGCACTGTTGTCGCTGACACGCTTGTACTAGAATTTGAATTGGAGGCCGACAAGCTTTGACATGGCGCGGTGCTGAACATCGGTCACCAATTTTTGATCTCCCAGAGTGCACAAGCTCTTGTGGTCGGTGATGATGGTGAATGGCCCGCGCTGGAGATAGGAGCACCATTTATCCACAGCCATCATTACGGTCAGAAACTCTTTCTCATAAGTTGACAGCTTCTGATTCTTGACGCCGAGGGCTTTGCTGTAGTAGGCGATGGGGTGGCCCTCCTGCACAAGAACTGCGCCAATGCCGGTGTCGCAGGCGTCGGTCTCGATGGATAAAGGCTTGGCGAAGTCAGGGAGAGCGAGCACCGGCGTGGTCACCATCGCCTTCTTGAGTGTGTCGAACGCGCGTTGCGCCGACTCGGGCCACTCGAATCCCTTCTTGGTGAGCTGTTACGTGAGGGGCATGGCAATGATTCCATAAGGAGGCACAAATTTGCGGTAGTATCCGGTGAGCCCGAGGAAGCCGCGAAGTTCAGTTGCATTAGTTGGAGTAGGCCACTGCGCCACGGCGTCAGTCTTCTCTGTGTCTGTTGCCACGCCCTGCTTGGAGATGACATGGCCCAGATAATCGATGTGATCTTGGGCAAACCAGCACTTGGACATCTTGGCGTAAAGCTGGTGCTAGCGGAGCAGGTTGAGGACGAGGCGAAGATGCTCGATGTGTTCCTCCAGGGTCTCACTAAAAACTAGGATGTCGTCAAGAAAGATCATGACAAACTTACGGGTGTATTTGGCGAAGATAGCATTCATCAGGCATTGAAACATTGCTGGGGCGTTCGTCAATCCGAACGGCATCACCCTGAATTGAAAATGGCCGCGATGTGTTTTGAATGCCGTCTTGTGCTCGTCTTCCTCATGCATTCGGATTTGGTGGTAGCCCATGCGCAAATCGAGCTTGGAGAAGTATGCCGCGCCAGCCAGCTCGTCGAGCAACTCGTCGATGACGGGAAACGGGAACTTGTTCTTCACGGTTACTTCATTGAGACACCGGTAATCCACGCAGAAGCGCCAGTGTCGTCCTTCTTCTTTACCAGGAGCACTGGTGCGGCATACGGACTGACTGAGTTGGTGATCACGCTAGCGTCGAGCATTTCTTTCACCTGCCGCTCAATCTCGTCCTTTTGCAATGGAGAGTAGCGGTAGGGCCATGTGTTGGTTGGTTGAGCTCCGTCCTCCAGTGTGACCGCGTGATCATACTGCCTGTGCGGAGGCAGGCCGGTGGGCGCGACGAATACGTCTTCGAATTCTTCCAGGAGATCGTTGATGGGCGTCTGCGAGGGCTTGCGTGGCCTGGGTTTGGGGGGCTACATCTCGACCATGGCCATTGCCCAGATATCATTGCCGGCGATCAACTTGCATAGTTCTGCCGGCTGCACTGCTGCGAGAGTGGGTGTCGACTTCGGTCGAACACCTTGTAGCGTGACTGTTGCGCCCTCGTGCACGAAGGAGATGAACTTCTCCTGCCAGTGGCAAGTCATTGGACTATTCTTCTCCAACCAGTCCATGCCCAGGATTCCATCGTAGGCGCCTGTGTCGAGCTCGTACATCGGCGTCGAGAACGTGTGGCCCTGCATCCACCACTTGAGCTCTGAAACTTGGCGCGAGCAGGTGAGCCGGTCGTCGTTGGCCACCCGCACATCCAAGGTGGCGATCTCTTGAGTTGTTGCCCCAACGCGCTCGATGAACGACTTGTTGACGAAGCTGTGGGTGCTCCCAGAGTCCAGCAGAAGCAGCATGACCTGGTTGCCCACAAGCGCACGGAGACGAATGGTACTGGGAGCTTCCGAGCCATCCAGTGCGTGCGCGAATATCATGCAACACTCGAGGAGGTGCTTCTGGTTGTGGGGCGTCGAGCAGATCAAGCGCATGCACTGTGTCGTCGGTGAGCAGCTCCCCATATGCACCCACTTGAATGGTGAGCAGCTGGGCCTGCGTGTTGCAGCGGTGATCACGAGTGTACCGATCTCCGCACTTGAAGTAGAGTCCGTTGGCGCGCCGGAACTCCTTGAGTTGTCGCTCGCGGGCGTAGTTGTCAGGCTGTTGTTGGGGCACGGTCGGCGGGCGTGCGGGCGCGGGAGGTGGGCGACCCTGCGACTGCGGTCGTGGGCGCGCCCTGGGCGTGTTCAACTCCTCCTCTTGGACGCGAGCGAGAATCGACGCACGCGTGATGCTGTTGGGCGCCTGCAGCCGAACTGCTGCGCGCAACTCGTCCTTGAGGCCCAACAAGAACTGGGTGATGAAGAATTTGTTGCTGAGGGACGGCTCGAGCGCGAGGAGATGATACATATATGTATCGAACTCCTTGCGATACTCGCTGACCGTGCCGACCTGATGGAGTTGCAGCAATCTGTGCATCTCCATCTCGAATTCGTCGACGCCGAACTCCTCCGTAATCGCCGTGCAGAACGCGTCCCACCCGAGGCCGCCATGTGTTTGGCGAAATGCGTGAAGCCAGTGAGCCGCTTGCCCTTCGATGTACAGTGTCGCCGTGGTCACCCAGCTCGACGGCGGCACATGGTAGAGGTCGAAATACGCTCGGCAGCGGTCGAGCCAGAGGTAAGGCGCGCTGCCGTCAAAGCGTGGGAAGTCGTGCTTCGGCGTCTTGACGTAGTGGTCGCTGTGGTGCTGCTGCTGGTGATGCGCCTCACCGGTCTGGTGGTACGGTTGGTGCGGAAATTGGACTCCGGTTTGTGGCGCCGTGGCCAGCAGGGGCGGCCGCTGGTCCGAGAGGCCAAGACGGCGGCGGTCCGTGTGGTTTCTATGGCGCCGGGGCTTGGGGGCGCGGAGGTGGTGGTGGTAGTGGTGGATGGATCACGGTCGGGGAGTGCGATTCCGATGGTGAGGGCGATCGCTCCAGTGCCTTGCGAGTTTCGTCGACATCCGCCTGCGTGAGGTCGACTTGCTTAGCATGGGAGCGCAGATCTTGCGAGACCTGGGTGTTGAAGGCGATCTATGCCTCGAGCCGCTTGTCGCTGTCGACCTTCTGCTCGTCGAGGCACGCAAGGATCGTCTCCATCATGGCCTTGAGGCTGGTGGTGTTGTCGTCCATGGCCGCCAGCAACTGCTGGGTCTGGACGGAGGGCTTGGATGGTGCCGTCTCGCACCCCTGCTAGATCGAACCCCTCCGGGGATTTTGCGTGATCTCGCCGGAGCAAGTCACACCCGAGGCGGTGGATGTTACCGATCCAGATCAGAAGGCAGCAGCGAAAAAAATTTGGGACAGGATTTGAGGCTCTGATTATCAATTGTAACGCCCCGGTCTGAATCGCAGGCGACCAGAGTAGGCTAGAGGGGGATCTGGGGAAGGGGATGAGAGAGACTTGGAGAAGGGGATGAGCAGAAAAGAGAACAGATGAGGGGAAGCAGTTTACTTCTTCAGACTTGTCGATACACGCCCATCTCCAGGGCTTAAGTACACACGCACGCCTACTGGCTCCTGGCCCTAGCGGCTTACAGGTGGACCCCACGCACGCTACACTAGACATGCCAACTGGCCATGCCAACTGGCTGTCACACGGTGGTGTGCAACACAGCTGTGACACCGTCCTTGTCGTCGACGACGCGCCCGACGAGACATGGAGGCAGAGCGATGACACACGGGCTGCCGGTGCTCCAAGGACCGTGAGCTGGTCCTCCATCCCTGCCGTTGACGACGCGCCCGGCAAGACTCGGAGGCAGAGCAATGACACACGGACGGCCACTGCTCCGAGACCTCAGAAGACCGAGAGTCATATAGGTACACAAAGCTATATTAGCCATGGGCAATGCTACACCTACGAAGGGCTTTACGTAATCGTTACGTGATTAGGCAGTTGGCAGCTTTTGATTGGTCTTAGGGGGAGGCGGGCTCCACCCCCACTGAAAATGGGGGGGGGGGCAAACAATTAGCGAAGGCAGTTTTCTCGTGGAAATAAATCCATGACATCAGCAGATGACATGGATCATGTAGTGGGGAAATAGATGATATAGAAAATCATGTGGGGTCTATTTGATGATGTGGATAGCTTGCATGTCAAGAGGAATAGGATAGTGGGGATGAACTATTTAGGGGGTGTTTGGTTACGGGACTAGACTAGAAAAAGTCCCTTTTAGTCCCTATGTAACCAAACGAGAGGGACTTTTTCTACAGGGACTAGAAAAAGACTCTACTGGAGGGTCTTTTTCTTTAGTCCTTGTCCCATCAAAAAAGTCTCGTCCCTTACAACCAAACACCCCCTTAGATATTATAGATTATAGATACATAGCCTATGTACACGACTTGTAATCTGTAGCGTACACCTTTGTACACCCCTATATATATATAGCCGCACTCATCAAAGGGTGTCGAGCAGTTTTCCAAACCCTAGCTTTTACACGCGCTTGGTGGAGCCAAGGACAGAGCGACGGCTTCGCTGGTGACACCACCTGGAAAGACATACATGGATGGTGCCGAGGACGAAGAAACGGCTGCGCCATCGGTGAGGGCTACGGTGGCTCATTTTCTTCGGAATCGAGGAAGACAACGGTTGCTATGCGCAACTACGGCGTGCGGGAGAAAGGGAAAACAGCAGGTTGTACAACAGCACCAGAGTTCAATGCGCAACTGCCGCTGCCGTCATTTTGTTCGTGAGGGAGAGTATTCCGCGCAATGGGTATACCGTATCAAAACGTTTTTTTAGGGAATACCATACCGAAATGTTTGGTTTATAAGTCCTAAGACTTTTTTTAGTCCGAACTTATAAGTCCAAGTCTTTAAAAAGTCCCTACATGTTTGGTTCCTGAGACTTATAAGTCCCTATAAGACCATATTACAACTATAAGTCCCTATAAGACTCTTCTTGAGAGTCTTATTTCATAAGTTCTAAATGCCCACTTTAAGTCCCTACAAGTCCCTCCTGTTTGGTTTAGATGGGACTTATAAGGACTTTTTTAAGTCCCTAAATCAATAAGTCCGTGGAAACAAACACCCTCCCAGAGCTATGATGCGGGGCTCGGCTGCCGCTCGCGAAGAGCCAGAACGAAGAGGACAACGTTTTTTGGTGAAGGACTAAAATATCCAATGAGTCCATGGCCCAATCAACTTCCCAATGAGTCCGTGACCTAATCAACTTTAGTAAAAAAAAATCAGCACCGAAACAGGCACGTACATGTACATGCAGCGATCATGAATTCAGGTATCCGTCGCTTCATTGGCTGCCCAATATAATTTTGGGCCTTGTCCGTCATCTTCCTCTATTTAAATCTCAACCGCTAATCTTTGGGATTTACATAGAATCAACGGATATAAAAGGATGACGTATGAACAATTATGAAAGCCTCCTTCCTTTAATATTAGGTGAAGATAAAGATTGGTTTTGCCAAACCCAACTGCAGCATTGATTCCAAGCCGACAGACCAATCGGCTTTGGCTAAGCTGACGGGGACTAATCGGCATGGCTGATGCTGATTAGTTCCAATCGGTTTTGCCGAATCCAATGGTGTATTATTTTTGAAATTTCTCAAAAACGCGTCTTATTTCTAAACTTTCTTGTTAAAAACATGTTATTTAAAAATAATAGCTCCATCCTCCTACCAGAAGTAGGCGTAGATATTTTACCCATGTCTAAAAATATCAAATACTCAGAAACGACATAAATCAGCCAAAAAACAACATATTCATTGAAATATTCTTCTCCAAGAGAATCGCTTCTATTAAAGCTGGCCAGCAATTAGTTCAGATACTGTTAAGGATAATTTACAAGTGCATGCATTTGCATCAAATCTCAGCAACGCCCTAAGCATAATAAAATTAAACGCCCTAGGTATGCAACTAACAACTGGTTTTTAAATCTTTGACTCCAACATTTAACCAAGCCGAGACGCAAACCATGTTGGCCAGTCCATATTCATAGGCATGGCAATGCTATTCAGGCCGTTCTGGAACTGCTGCTCCTCCACCACCCCGGTTTCGACATTGACCTTGTGCACGCGCTGGGATTCATCATCTATGACGAGTAATGTGTCGCTCTTCTCGATCGACAACATGTGTACACCAGAGAGATGATAGAGATGCTCCGTCTGGCTCGGTAGCTCGATCACCCTTGAGTGTAGCCAGACTTGATTATCGACATCGTTTCCCCGCTTCCACACGTCTATCCTCCTCATGCGAGCTTCCTCGTTTATGCAAACCAGGGAGAGCGCCCCGTCAGCGGTGACGCCAAGCGTCGAACGGCTATTAGAATATGTTATGTGTTGGCTCACAGTGGTCGGTAGCTCAGTCAAGGAAGTGTGTCCGGTGTCGGAGCTCACGTCCAAGGTGTAATATTTTGTGGGTTCCTCGAAGAGGCCGAAGTAGTACCGGACGAGCCAGTGCGCCGTCGTGCCACACAAGGCATTGTTGCCACTGCTGATTTGTGGAAACTGGAAGCCACTCTTGCCGGGTTGGTAGATTTCATCGAAACACTTTCTAGGTGCGCTCCACAATGACTCGGTGGACGAGAACGTGTAGAGGTTACGCTCCCGACCGTCCTTGCCCTTGGGGGTGTCGAAGGAAACGACGGCTAGCACCTTAAAACAGTCCAATGACCGGTGATGTTGGTGGCACTCTGCACCGGTTAAGAAAGTGCAACTGACAAAGGAGACCTTGCACTCAAGTGGAGGGAGCACGTGACACGTGCGGGCAAACGGGTCGCAGACGGCCATGTGGACCGATTCATGGCGGCGGATGCCGGTGAGGAGACGCACAAGGACGAGGCCATGACGTGCAGCCAGCGGCTCCGCAATGTGCGTGTCATCATCCGGCAAGCCGTCGACGATAGATGTAAGAAGACGGCGTTGAGTTGTTAGAATAAATCCGAGGCATACCGTCGATCATCCGAGGACCAAGCAATCACACGAGCACGACACCGAGATTTGTTAACGAGGTTCACCGATATGGCTACATCCCCGGGGCTTGACTACGGGCGCTCCTCCCCGTGACACCGTCACAATACCGCACCCGGTCGCCCTGGACACCGGCACATGCCGCCAGTTTCCCCTGCGTTCCGGTGCTATTATGTTGGCATAGGTTACATCGTGTGTCTACCCCCGCTATATAAGAGAGGCCTAGGATACAAGTGTCCTACTAGGACACGACACATCCTATGTAAACACGATACAATTACAAGTCCAACTGTAACCTACCTTGTACACAATATTCGACACAACTCCAACAAACTCCACCTTGGCGAATATTCTCCATCACCTTGAGTTTGTCCATGTGTCAAACTTCCATGTACATTGAACTTGAGTTTATCCCATGAGTACCGCTGCTACTCCAAAGACTCCATACGACTCCACCTGCAACTTGTAGTCCCTTCTTTTCTTGACCACAGTCAACACTCGAGCAAAATTAAGTTCCTTGTTACTCTAGTTCGTGCTCCCAACTTCCAGAGTATCCGTCAACGCCATCACACACCGATCACTGACCTGCGTGAAAGTGAACAACTCACATATTGGGTGTCACACATAAGAGTTATCTGAACTCAACATCACCGCTCCTTTATTGACCGCCTGTCTGAAACTTGAAGGAATTTCACCATTGCTTGCAGTCATCCCGAGTCAAAGTCGCAGTTGTCTCACCACATGTATGACCACCAGAGCCCTGGTCCGTCTCCATGCCCCGTGCGTACCACACGCCTCGCCGCTATTACTGCGTCGAGCCTCCGCTGTCCCGGTCGAGTCTCAAGGGCCGCGAAACCACACCACTCAACCCCCACTGCGGAGTACCATCGATCATCACCGACCGATGACGAGTTTCACGCTTCCATCAGACCACTGGGCTCCAGTCCGAATTACGTGTCACTCGCTTTTCCCGCTGAATAGGCTTCGACTCTCTGCCGACTTACGCTGTAGCCCCTCAATCAGCACCGAGTGAAGTCCTGTAGACTCCAGCTCCACCTTCAACATGACTCCATGGTGGTAGTACTTGCCACCCCGCGCCTCGCCGACTCCAAGATCTCATGTGCACCGTCTTGAATCAACCCCGCGCCATAGTCTTGTTGAAGCCACACAAGCCCTCGGGGCCTGCGCCACGTGTTTCCACGCCCAGAAGTCGGTCACCATCGGTATCACGCTCCTATGTTGTCGTCGCCGATCCACCACCGTCTTCTGTACCAACCGACTTGCGTCGATCCGCCAGACAGTCCAGTGCGACCCAGCCGAACTCGTTCGACTGTATGACAAGCTCAAGGCTCCCAAATTGTCTTTCATGAAATTTCCATCCATCACATGATAATTCCATCTTAGCTGACATGACTTCCCGCAACGCCTTCAAGCATCTCTGTTGTGCCAACAAATTTTTCATCCTTGTCTGTCATAACCCAAGGTTTTCAGTTCCATAAACTTCTCCACCTCAAACCCGGTATCCGTTGACGCCATGGTCCTTCGTATGGCTGACCCCACGAAAAAATATCCGAGCTTCCAACACGTGCTCAAGTACACGACATGCACGAGCAGCAAATTCCTACCAAAAATCCTTCCTGTACTCACGTGTATTAGCTCCCAGGCACAACTTCCAATGCTAAGCTAATTGTTTTTGCCTTGCCGATGCCTACGCAAGTAGTGCTCCTGATAGATACATATCGCTTGATGGATGTTTTCCTTATCCTAACTGATTTGCCTGCCTGTCCGTGTCAGTACTATGGAGACTCGGTCTCCACTTTTTTTTGTCTTCAAACAAATCTCCGGCACGCTCATGGCTGCGTGGCGTGGAACAACATCATCGAGCCAGCTCCGCCGCACCTGTGTGCTCGGCCACGCACCCCAACCGAGCCGCCCGCCTCACGTATTCCACGCTGGACCGTGTATCTTACGCCACCGCCGCTAGGATCGATTCGATCAATTTCGTCGGCTTCGAGACGCCAAGAACACCTTCCTCTGAATCAACAATTAACGGCCTCCGAAGCAACCTAGCTCATGATACCACTTGTTAGAATAAATCCGAGGCATACCGTCGATCATCCGAGGACCAAGTAATCACACGAGCACGACACTGAGATTTGTTAACGAGGTTCACCGATATGGCTACATCCCCGGGGCTTGACTACGGGCGCTCCTCCCCGTGACACCATCACAATACCGCACCCGGTCGCCCTGGACACCGGCACATGCCGCCGGCTTCCCCTGCGTTCCGGTGCTATTATGTTGGCATAGGTTACATCGTGTGTCTACCCCCGCTATATAAGAGAGGCCTAGGATACAAGTGTCCTACTAGGACACCACACATCCTATGTAGACACGATACAACTACAAGTCCAACTGTAACCTACCTTGTACACAATATTCGACACAACTCCAACATGAGTGCTGAGCACGGACCCCTCCGGCGGCGGCACGAAAAACAACCGGTACGAAGGCTTGCCGTCGATGTCCACGCGTTGCCAATTAAAGAAGCCAAGGAGGGTGGACGGACCACCGGCGCTCTCATCCGGCCAGCAGCGGGTGAGGAAGGAGCGGTCGGCTATGAGAGTGTGCCATCGCTTGCACGCCGCGGCGCACCGGAGTAGGGCGGCTCGATCCGTGGACACGCGGTGGAGGATCTGAGGAGGGCGTCTTCTGTCGAGAGCAGCCTGGCCGCCGCTGCCTGCATGTTAGACTATGTATAACTTCTGTACCTATGTACGTATTGTAACACAACCATTATATATAATGAGATAAGCCACCCCTAGAGGGTCGTGCTGGTTCCCAAAACTTATTGTCTTACATGGTATCACGCTAGGTTACGATCGCTTCCGCTTCTAAACCCTAATACCCGCACCGCCGCCGCAGCCGCCGCCGCCTTCACCGCCGCCGCCGCGCCACCGATCGCGCCGCCGCCATGTCGAGCGCCTTCACCACCGGTTCCACTGCTGCGGGCTTCCTCCCGGCCTCTCTTGCGGCTCTGCTCAACCTCCCGCTCGATGCCGTCTCCGTTCCGGCTCCGATCGGGACAAGGAGCATCGGCTCCGTCTTCTCCACGCCGCCGGCGCCCTCGCTCGGGCGTGACCTCGTGGTCCACACCGCGGCGCCGCCGTCCGCTGCGGATTCCGCAGGCGTCGTCCCGCCGCTCCTGCCGCGAGCGGATCACACCGCCCCGCTGGCGGGGTTGGCGGCGTCCGCCCCGGCCGCGGGCCTTGCGGCGTCCGCACCGGCCGCGAGCTTTGCGGCGCCCGCCCTGGCTGCGGTCCCGCCTCCTCCCGCATCGGCTTCGGTGCCTCCGGCTGCCTCCATGGTGTTTGCACCCCAGGCAGCCTCCTCGATGGGATCGTCTTCGCCGTCGCCGTTTCACTTCGGTCATCTCATCACCATCAAGCTCTCCGCAGACAACTACATCTTCTGGCGTGCGCAGGTTCTCCCGCTCTTGGGGAGTCACTACCTGCTAGGCTACATCGACGGATCGCTTCCCTGCCCACCCGCGCTGGTAGACAGCGTGCACGGTCCGGTCTACAATCCGGCCCATCGCGTCTGGACGGGGCAGGACCAGGCGAACCTCTCCTCCATCCAGGGGTCGCTCTCGCCGTCAGTTGCCGGCCTTGTTGTCTTCGCGAAGACGTCTCATGAGGCCTGGACCATTCTTGAGCGCACCTTTGCAGCGCAGTCCCAGGCTCGTGTCTCTGCACTCCGTCGTCAGCTTGGAGAGTGTCAGAAGCTTGACTCCACGGCCACTGAGTTCTACAACAAGGTCAAGGGCCTTGCCGACACATTGGCCTCCATTGGACAGCCCCTCACCGACTCCGAGTTCAACTCGTTTATTGTCAATGGTCTTGATGAGGAGTATGATGCCTTAGTCGAGATCATCAACGAGCGGGGTAACTCGACACCCATGTTGGCACACGAGGTTTTCTCTCGGCTTCTTCTCACTGAGCAACGGGTCGAGACTCGCCGCACCAGGGGCACTGGCTCTCTCTCGGCCAACGTCGCCACCAAGGGTGGCCGCTCTTCTTCATCACCCCGGTCTCCCTTGGGGCTGCCACCGTCGCCCGCCTCGGCCCCCCCACCTACTGCGACCTTACCGGGGGCTGGCGGTCCACGTGTGTGTCAGCTTTGTGGCTGCGATGGGCACTGGGCCTCCAAGTGTCATAAGCGCTTCCAGCGAAGCTTCCTTGGTCTTGGCAATGACGGCAAAGATACATGCAACAATGCCCGTCAGGTCGCCATGGCTGATCGTCCCGCGCCGCAGAAGCACCAGGGACACACTCAGTCCTACTCCATCGATCCACACTGGTACATGGACTCTGGGGCGACAGAGCATCTGACCAGCGAGATGGGGAAGCTTCACACTCGTGAACCCTATCATGGCTCCGACAAGATCCACACCGTCAATGGAGCAGGTATGCACATCTCTCATATTGGTCAAGCATCTCTTCTCACTAGACATGCCAATAGGAGTCTTCAGCTTCGCAATGTTCTTTACGTTCCATCTGTGACCCGCAATCTTCTTTCAGTTCCTAAACTCACACGTGATAATAATGTACTTTGTGAATTTCACCCTTTTGATCTTTTTATTAAGGATCGGGGCACGAGGGACATTCTTCTTAGTGGGCGGTTGTGCCAGGGCCTCTATCGTCTGGAGCATCCTGGCGTCGCTCGCGTTTTCAGTGGAGCTCGGGTCTCTCCGTCACAGTGGCATGCTCGTCTTGGTCACCCGGCCACACCTATTGTCCGTCATATTTTGCGTCGTCATGAGCTTCCTAGTTTGTCTAGTAATAAAGATGTAGCAGTGTGTGATGCTTGTCAGCAGGGGAAGAGTCATCAACTTCCTTTTTCGGAGTCCAGTCGTGAGGTGAAACATCCGTTAGAACTTGTGTTTTCAGATGTATGGGGTCCTGCTCAGACTTCTGTCAGTGGTCATAATTACTATATCAGTTTCGTTGATGCCTATAATCGCTTTACCTGGCTTTACCTTATTAAACGCAAATCTGGTGTGTTTGATATTTTTGTTCAGTTTCAAAAACATGTTGAACGTCTTCTCAAGCACAAAATTG
>NC_057801.1:831151485-831169279 GCF_018294505.1 Triticum aestivum | reverse complement strand
ATCGCAACCTCAACTCCTTCTTTCAGTCGCTTGGGATAGCTCATCGTTTAGCATGTCCACATACACATCAGCAGAATGGTTCAGTCGAACGTAAGCATCGTCATATTGTTGAAGCTGGTCTTACTCTTTTGGCCCATGCATCTGTTCCGTTTCGCTTTTGGAGTGATGCTTTCACCACTGCATGCTTTCTCATCAACCGTACTCCTACTCGTGTTTTAAACATGAAGACTCCCATTGAGGTTCTCCTTAATGAACAACCTGATTATACCTTTCTCAAGGTATTTGGGTGTGCTTGCTGGCCGCATCTTCGTCCATATAACAAGCGCAAGCTTGAGTTTCGTTCTAAGAAGTGTGTTTTCCTTGGCTATAGCTCTCTTCATAAAGGTTACAAATGTCTTCATGTTCCCACTAATCGTGTCTATATATCTCGGGACGTCGTGTTTGATGAGCATGTTTTTCCCTTTGCCAACCTTCATGTGTCCACTGTCGAACCACCATCCCTGCATTCATCCTCTGTTGCTTCTGACCAATTTGATGATGTTGCATACTCTCCTTTGCTGTTACCTAACCATGGTGCAGGAACCGGACGTGGAGCTCGTTTGGAGCTGTTGGAGGATTCACCATCATCATCGTCGTCTTCTGGTGGGCACGTCGATCGCCCTATATTGCATGGCATCGATTCGCGTGCCCATGCATGGTCACCCGACGAGCCCGTCGCGCCGAGCATCTCCACTGCTCGTTCTGCTACGCCAGTGATCGCCGAGTCTCCAGCGGCTCGGCCTTTTTCACCAGCGGCCGCCGAGTCGCCCGTGGCTCAGCCCGTCACACCGTCTTCGCCCGCGGCTCGGGTCCTCACGTCGCCTTCATCAGCGGATCGGCCCGCGACACCGGCCGCGCCACGGCCCACTATGTCGAGCTCGCCATCGGCCCGATCTGGGATGCCGGAGTCGCCAGCTGCTTCGTCTGCTCTGTCGGTTTCGCCGGTGGGCCGGCCTTCTTCGCCGACTGAGTCCGAGGCTACCGTGCCTGGCTCGTCGTCACCGGCTGACTCATCAACGTCGCCGTCCTCCAGCCCGTTGCAGGCTGCTCCGTCGATCTCGGTGGTTCCTGTGTCTCGACCACATACACGCAGTCGCAGTGGCATTTTCAAACCTAAGGAACGTACGGATGGTACGGTTGCTTGGTTGGCTGCTTGTTTGGCTGCTGCTGTTGCGGATCCATCTTCTGAGCCTCGCTCATATCAGGCTGCCCTGCGCATTCCACATTAGCGAGAGGCTATGGAGCAGGAGTTTCATGCTCTTCTTCGTAACAAGACATGGACTCTCGTTCCTCCACCACCACGGGTAAATGTTATTGACTCAAAATGGGTATTCAAAGTGAAGAAGCATTCGGATGGATCTATTGAGCGTTACAAAGCGCGACTTGTTGCTCGCGGTTTTCGGCAGCGTCATGGTCTTGACTATGAGGACACCTTCAGTCCTGTCGTCAAGCCTACCACTATTCGGCTTCTTCTCTCCATTGCTGTTTCTCGTGGTTGGTCACTTCGTCAACTTGATGTGCAGAATGCCTTTCTACATGGATTTTTGGAGGAAGAGGTTTATATGAAACAGCCGCCTGGTTTCTCTGATCCTGATCGTCCCGACTATATCTGTCGTCTTTCCAAAGCACTATATGGTTTGAAGCAAGCTCCTCGTGCCTGGCATGCCCGCCTTGCCTCTGCCCTTCGTGCTCATGGGTTTGTGCCGTCCACTGCTGACACTTCATTATTTCTTCTACAGAAGCCAGAAGTCACTATGTATCTTTTGGTATATGTCGATGATATTATCCTTGTCAGCTCTTCTCAGTATGCTGCTGATGCTCTTGTCTGCTCTCTTGGTGCTGATTTTGCGGTCAAAGATCTTGGGAAGCTTCACTACTTTCTTGGAGTTGAGGTCACTTCTCGTGCTACTGGTCTTGTCCTTACGCAGAAGAAGTACTCCTTGGAGTTGTTACAAAAAGCCGGCATGCTGAAGTGCAAACCGACCACCACACCCATGTCGTCTACCGACAAGATAACAGCTGTTGATGGTGAGCTTTTGTCTCCTGCGGATGCCACAGAGTACAGAAGCATTGTTGGTGGACTTCAGTACTTGACGATCACGAGACCAGATATCTCCTATGCCGTTAACAGGGTTTGTCAGTATCTTCAGGCTCCCAGAGATACTCATTAGGCTGCTGTTAAACGCATTCTTCGTTATGTTCAGTTCACTCTGACTTTTGGTATGCATATTCGGCCGACTTCCTCTCGGGTCCTTTCGGCCTTCTCTGATGCAGATTGGGCTGGTAGCCCAGATGACAGGCGATCCACGGGGGGTTATGCAGTATTCTTTGGCTCTAATTTGATCACCTGGAGTGCTCGGAAACAGGCTACTGTATCACGTAGCAGTACTGAAGCTGAGTACAAGGCTGTGGCTAATGCTACTGCAGAGATTATTTGGGTGCAGTATTTGCTTCAGGAGTTGGGTTTGTCTCAACCACAGCCTCCTATTCTTTGGTGTGATAACATCGGTGCTACATACCTTTCTGCAAATCCAGTATTTCATGCCCGAACGAAACACATTGAAGTTGACTATCACTTTGTACGGGAACGTGTATCACAGAAGCAACTTCAGATCAAGTTTATCTCGTCTAAGGATCAACTTGCAGACATCTTCACTAAGCCTTTACCACTGCCACAGTTTGAGGCTTGTAGGCGCAATCTTACCCTTCTCAGTTCTTTAGAAAGTGGCTAAGATTGAGGGAGGGTGTTAGACTATGTATAACTTCTGTACCTATGTACGTATTGTAACACAACCATTATATATAATGAGATAAGCCACCCCTAGAGGGTCGTGCTGGTTCCCAAAACTTATTGTCTTACACTGCACCATGTTTGATCTTTTCCTTTTTGACGAGGGGAGAACCATGTTTGATGTGCTCTGAGGCGTGGTTGTCTCAGGGCCCTATATATATACATATACTATAAGCATGTATAGTATATGGCAGACGTCTTCCATTGCGTTTCGTGATCGTTCTCGATTTCGATTAGGGTTCTGTACGAGGCTGGTTGGCCCATGTACGGCCCACGATGGGTTGTAAATAGAAAGAACCCCTTACCGAGGAAAGGGATTCTCTCGTGCACGTTGGCTCAGTTGGAGAATCGAAAGCAAGCACGCTAGCCTTTCTCATCTTTTTTTTTTAAACTACTTGGCGCACTTTATTAAACTCATATCAAAGTTACATCATCCACAATGTCCGAAAGTAAAAAGCTGGGAGGATCACCATCCCAACCTTTACCTAATATTAAAGAACGGAGCCTTTCATAATTCTCCATACGTCACCATTTTATATCCGTTGATTTTATAGTTAACCGTAAGGATTGACGGATGAGATTTAATAGAAGGCATGTCTGACTTTTCGTCTCGTCTCCGACTGATTTTGATGCACGTTTAAGTGTTTGTCCGTGTTAGGCTTTTAGCCATTGCCGAGTAGGATTAGTATTGGCTAGCTACCTAATATATAACTATGTACCCCAGCCTGTAACTAGGGAGACCGTGTGTATCAATACAGATCAACAAGAGGCTCGGTACGAGCCATTGGCAATCAAGCCAACGTTCGTGTGCGTGCGTGTTGTGTTCCGGCCGGCTGGCCGCTGTGCACCGTACAGGTCTTTGGTATTGGTTCACGGAAGCTTCACATGGATCGATTAGGTGAGGATGATCAGGAGGCTTGCTTTGCACTGAGTAGATTGATCAGGAGACAGTTTGCTTGTTCGAGTTCTTCGTCGTGTTCGTCGCCGGTCGTATCGCGGTCGCCTGAAGTTCTCGACATGGAGAGTGGGCCAACAATGAGCACCAAATTGCAAAGCGTAAACGCAGATGTAGAATGAACCGTATTCGCCAATCTGTGTGTGGCCGGAGTCGGGGGAGGATCAGCCATGGTCGGCGGGAGCAAGCAACATGCTATGTCGGCGAAGGAGTGCACCAAGCGGGACCAACAGGCGGGAACTCGATCGGGGACGCCCTATGTTTCATGCTGTGGCAGTGAACTCTCGTACAGCCGAGCGTGTGCACCGCACCATCTTCCTTGCACCGATTGTCGTGCTGCTGGCATGCTTCGCTCGTGGAGAGGCCGCTCTGTCACCTTAGGCAAACGCTAGCGTCGCTCGCTGGAAGTGGCCTTAGTCGCCCCACACTCCAATGGACCATGCAATAGACAACACCGTTTGCCGGAGGCAGGGCCGTCTCCAGAAATTAGAGGCCCCGGTGCGAAATATGAATGGGGCCCTAAAATCTGAAATATTCCTGTAGCTAAAGTATACTCTCATTTTATTGTGCAAAAAAGGCATACTCTCAGTTAAATTATAACTACTTTATATATGTATTATTCCGTACAATATTTGACAATGTATTATACGAACTATTTTCCCCAAAGACTTCACCCAATGAGCAATGAACATATATTAAAATTTTGTTATTAACAGGAGAACCGATTCATATGTTATAATCATTTTTAGGCACTAAAGTATTTGATATGAAAATAGCCTAAACAATTTTACTTTGGCTGGGCACCTGATGGATGGACATTGACTGGTCGGTGGTGCGTTAATTAAATCAGCCGATCGATCAGGCCTTAACCTTGGCAGTCAGCCAGTGGCTGCCTTCCTTTTGCTTGGCGGTATGGCGCCCCGGTTAGCCCTGATTTATGGTCAAATTCATGGCACAAATTCTGCATCATGCCCCCTGCCCTCCTGGTCCTTCAGAATTGCGATGGCGGCGAGCAGATGGGATCCAGACGGGGAACTCGGGAAGACTGGAAACGACGACCTGATTGATCGGGAGCAGGCCCTGATGGGCAGAGAGTTTTGGAGAGGCACGGGCGATCAAACTAGGATGGCAAGCCCAAAACTATGGAAACAAATAAAACAGGCTATCAGAAATTGGACCTAAAATTGGGGGCCCCTGAAACTTGGGGGCCCTGTGCGGTCGCACTGTTGGCACATGGCCATGGACGGCCCTGGCCGGAGGCTACGCTGTGAGCCGACGAGGCAACTTCCTGACTGTATTTTTCTCATAAAAAGGCAGGGGAAAATTGTGGGAGGTCCTTGTGATTCATCAGCCGATCAGCATGGTTAGGAGATCGTGACCGTGTGATACATGCATGTGTGGCGCATGTGGGTTATGATAGGCCCGGCAACTTCATGATGGGATCATACTGGCCGAGCGGGTTGCCGCAGCGGTGTTCGTGGGTGGCATGAAGGCGGCGCGACAGCTCTGAGACCTGGTGGGGCTAGGCCCGCAGAGTGCTCGGCATTCTACGGGCGTGTCTGGATTTCGCGCGAGTTTAGCCCTGCCAATGCATGGGGGTGCCAAAAGATTGGCGAAGCTTTTGCCGGCCCGTGAGTCACCAACTATTGGCGCAAAAGTTCACGTGAAAGTGAACTGGCGGGATGGGCTTTCGATGGCGTGCCAACTAATTGGCTTCGTTCCAAGCGGTTGCCCATGCGGTAGTCAACGCCAAAAAATTGGATTGGCAGGCATTGGCAGGGATCCAATGTCCTCACAGTCGACACCCGCGGAGACACCGTTGTCAATTCCATGGTCGCATCCATGCGCTATCGGCGTACGAAAACACAAATAATCAAGCTGGCTGCGGTTGGCATATCACTTTTGGCAAACCATGACCAGGATCATTCATCAATTTCATGAAACCCCCGTTATTGGGTTTGAAGCAAATCAGTGTCAGCTATGATCGGTCAGCCAGGTTTGCCATCCTCAACGCTATTTCAGTTAGAAGCCCATCATATTTTCTATTTTGCTAAATCGCAAACTTTCCTTCTCTAATCATCAGCTCGTTGGACTGATTAAATTCTCTAGATAAAACTGCTCGATCCCTATGTCTCATATCACAAAAGACGGAGAGCTTATGTTTTTTCCTGCTCACGAGATATATGAAAATCTTGGTTTCCTTTCTAAATTTAGCAAAAATGTGGAGGACGTCCAAGAAAACTAGGTGGAGACTCGTCCAATTAATTAGTCTAAAGTTTTGTTCTTCACTGTTCTTTTTATTCTTTTCAGATATACTGTTCCTACATGGGTCTCAATGCAACTAGTGACCAGAACATTGATCTGTGTGGTGATTTTCATTTTTTTTCCTACGAGTCAGGGTAGAAAACATGGTTTTGTGGTCGTCGACTTTCGCAACAGAGAGAAAATTATGGAGGGTTAAGAGGAGAGATATGCTGGATATTATTTTTTATTTATCCAGGGAAGAGATTATGATAATAGAGATGTTGTATCTTGTGAGATCGCTAAGAGGTGAGATATGCTTGATTCTATTCTTTATTCATCCGGGGAAGAGATTATGATAATAGAGATGTTGTATTTTGTGAGATCGCTAAAGTTTTTCATATATGTTTTGTTCAACTTATTGAATAATAAAATTAATCTATCTAATCACTGAAAATAAAATACAAAGAAATTTCTAATCTTACGGCAAGTTTGATTAGTAATTTAGTACGATGACAATTTAAGATGGGACTATACGTACTGGACTTGGAGCTTATGGATTTCTTCGCCATGTAGAACCGTCTATCATTTTTGTGTTTTTAAGTTAGTGGTCATGTCATCCATCTCATATATAAGAACATGGCAACATGCATAGGTACAAGATAGTAGAGACATGCAGCATCAGATTATGTTTTTTTTATAGGTACAACCTCATTTTCTTCATCAAACAATGTTACATCGCGTTGAGTCGAGTATTTCCCTGGTAAAATAATGGATACAACGCTTTTGAACTTTTGAACTAACTTCTTGTGAAGGTATAATAAGCCATATAAAACATATTGCACAAGTCTTATGTTTTATTTGCATGATTGGTTCTCTTGAGGTTACTGTAGTAACTCTAATAAAAGGTGATCCAATCATCCAAAGGGTTCAAATTTAGATCATAACTTACCGCACCTGTGTTTTACAATTTTCCCTCTAATTTGTTACATGCTTTAATTTATATAATAATGTTTGCTTATATATCGCTGCATAATAGCTGGACCATCAAATCCATTGTATATAAAAGCCCAATTTTCTCAATAGTAGTAACTGGTTTTATTAATTTTCCAATCTCCAATTTTGTAGCCTTGATGACATTGCCATAAAAAAACCGGTTGTGCAGAAGTATTTCTTTCCTAAATTTATAAATGTAGCCAATCAAGATTTATTTCTCCCGTTGCACGGGCATATGTGCTAGTAGTATACAAATACCACTATAGCAGTGTATTATGCCAGACCAGCCATCACTTTATGTCATGCCGCCATGCAAATGACGCATGCATGGATCATCTTTCTCTCTTTTCCTGCTCACAGTATAACTGTGACATGGGCACGTCTAAAATAAATTCATAGACTTTATTTCATGATAGACAATTTAAATCACTAATATCTTTTAAACTATAAACAAGAAAGCTAACGTTCAGTCGACTGAAAGTTAGCGACAGATCCGAACGATTCTTGAACCGCTCAATCCGCTTCTGCTCTCGCGCGATCCCTTCCCGATTTGATTCTGGAGCCGCTCGATCTGCTTCTTCCTATGTAATACTGGATTGGTTGTTAGGGCAATCCCGTCCAAACTGCCTCATGATCAAGATATGCAAACTCAAAACAATGTTATATCTGCGCTCCAGACACAAGTCCAATCCCTAACACAGACCCTTTATGAAACAAGGACTTCCATTGCTCGATGTCGTCAACATATGCACGGTTTAAAAATCAGACTATCAGACATTTGCTATATTGTTCAGGAGCCTAAAAGAAATGAAGGCGAAGTTTATGGTACTCCATCGGACAGTACAACATGAAGACATAACAGTCAAGTCAAGTGAACTGAACTTCTGAACTTCTGATATTGCATTTATCTGCCGGACTGTTAACGTTTATGCCGACCTTCCGTTTGTTATATGGCTGTAATTTGTTTTGTTGCCATACAAAATTTGTTCTTAACGGACAACGGCCGGCTAAGAAAACAACAAGCCATTTTTGTATAGTGTAGGGTGTTTCCTATATTTGCCCTGGTGGCGAACTTTGATGCCCAGTGGATATAGTCTGTGCAATCACCTTAATAGCCTAGTGTTAGTTTATGGCTTATTTATTTTCTTAGTCTTGTTTTTCCTTGGTTTGCTAGTGGCCGCAACAACCATGGGCCAGATACGAACCGTGGTAATCTTGAGCCTGCTACGAGCCGTAGAATCAATGGGCCTCCTACATGTCGTCAGATAAATGGGCCTCCAACGGGCCGTAGGATCCATTGGCCACACACGGGTCCAACAATTCATGTGCCAAAACCAGACCACGACATGGGCCGTAAACGACCTTAATTGGTATCGGGCCAGCACGGTCATGGGCTGTTAACAGGCCAGAAAACAACAAAAGCTTAAGGGCCAGTTCTTTTGGCTCAATTGTGAAGAATTACTGCCTGAGGAATCAGAATTACAAAAGAACTCATCTCTGCCTCAAGAATGGTCCAAAATCATCTCAGAATTACAGTGCAATCTAGAATCACCGAAACTTGGCAATTCTGGTCATTCTGGCCATTCCCTCAAAACAAAACGGTTCGCTTTGAACCAAATACCCCTATTGGCAACTGTATTTACAGCCAGAATGCCACCGGGGAGGGCCGACCGAGCGAGGCAAAAAGCAGGGGATTTCTCACGAAGCGCTTCCTCGTCCCCGCACACCCATCGTCTCCAGCTATCTCGAGCTAGGGTTTGGCGCGCCGCCAGCCAGCTCCCGGCCCCGGCGTCGTCCGATCCGCCGGCGGGAGGCCCCTACGACGCCGCCCCAGGCCGGCCGCCCCTTCTCCTTCACTCCTCCCGGACCAGCCGCCCCTCCTCGACTCCTCCCCGCCCGCCCCGACGTCCATCCTCGCCCTGCAGCAGGAGGCGTCCGCAGGCCCGCCGGCCCGCCCGCCCTCCGTTCCCCCCGCCCGGCAGCAGGACGCGCCCGGCCTCCGCCCGGCCAGGATAGCTGGTGAGTGCCTCCTCCACTGCCTCTCTTCTTCCTCATGATTTCTCATTGTATTGCTGCTGCTACAGGAGGCAAAGCAGGGGAATCTTGTATGGTTTCTTGTTAGTTAATTTGTATGTTGCTTTGGATGATGCAAACATGTGATTGATGGCATGTACTGAAATTTTTTGTATGCAACATTTAGCAAAAAACATTGTATGAAAATCTGTAAGGAATGTACTTCTATATGATTGATTGCTTACTATTAATTCTGTGTTGGTATGGATAGATGTCTGCTTAGTAAAAACATTGACATGTGAATGTTGTAGATGGAAAAAGTGAAGGGTCCGAAAGCAATTTGGGATGATGCGGCTCATTCCATTTATATGGATGTGTGCGTAGAGGAGGTGTGAGCCAATAACCGCGCTCCAGGACACACCACTTTGTCCGATGTAGGCCAAGTTAATTTGCTTACTAAGTTTAATGAGCGCTCCGGGAGAAACTATTCTCACCAACAATTAAGAAACCGGTGGGATGCATGTAGAAGTGATTATGCCATATGGAAGACATTGCTTCAAAAAGCTTCGGGCATCGGAAGAGATCCTTATACAAAGACCATTGCTGCTACGGATGAGTGGTGGGCATTGGAGTTGAAGGTGCCTTTTTGTTTTGTCATTTTACAGAGTTATGTTGCTTCTGTCATTTCATTTCATTTAACATGGATAGATGCTTTTTCATTGCAGGCACGTCCGCAGGCTACCAAGTATCGGCATGCTCCACTTGCGGAGGAGGACAAAATGGAGGAGGTGTTTGATGCTTGTTGTGTCACAAACGAGCATGCGAGAGTGCCAATTCCCACATATCAAGGTTCTACGTCTCGAATCAATTTGGATGATGAGTCTGGTTGTGAAGGTGACAAAACTGAAGTTACACCTCGTGCGAATCGTGCAAATGTTGGGAAGAAGAGGGCATCTCCTTATTCCCCAAGTCCTAAGGCGAATGAAAAGTGGGCAAGTGAGCATGCAAAGAATGAGGCATTTGTTCGTATGGTGGACCTCTTTGATTCAAGGAACAAGAGAGATGAGACTCAAGTTTCAGCAAGACAAGAGATTCATGAAATGATGGCCATGGTAGAAGCAGATGGTGGTGCACCTGGGAGTGATGTTCATTTCTATGCTTCACAGCTATTCAAGGATCAGAAAAATCGTGATGTTTTCTCTGCCTTCAAGACTCACGAGCCTAGTGCGAGGCTGATATGGATAAACAAAGCATGGGAGTTCAACAATAAGTAGAACCTTTATGTTTCGAATGCTTTCAACTTGTATCGTAGTGAACTATGTTCTGATTGCTTTCAACTTGTATCGTACTGTCCTATATTATTCGCTTTGAACCCATGTATTTCCTTTGAACTTGCATCCTATTCAACTATGTTATGGTTTGAACCAAAGTATGTGCTTTCAACTTGTATCCTTGAAACCTGCTACTGTATCTTGTTGTTAACCTCCTATGTGTGTATGTGCTTGTGCCAGATGGATAAAAAAAACAAGAAGATGAGGAATTTGAGGCAGGACTGATTGCATTTGCTTTGGAAATGGCGTCGTCAAGCAAATCGTTGCCGTATGTGTCAAGAAGATTACCCCTTGTTACTGGCCTCCAATGGGTGGAAGAGAAGGAGCGGGATCCAAAAGCATTCTACGCTATGTTCAGAATGAGGAGGTCAGTGTTTTACCCATTGCATGATCTGTTGGTTGAGAACTATGGCCTTCAGTCAACTTGCAACATATCATCCAAAGAAGCGTTGGCGCTTTTTCTATGGACTTTGGGGACAACGCAGACCACTGACAATGTGGCGGATCGGTTTGCACATAGTCGTTCGGTCACCAACAAAAAATTCCATGAGGTTTTGGAGTGTGTAGACCGCATGGCCGGTGACTACATTAGGCCAATGGATCCATCTTTCTCTGAACCTCATCCAATACTTAGAAAAACAAGGTTCTGGCCTCATTTCAAAAATGCTATTGGAGCCATAGATGGAACACACATTAAAGTGGTTGTGCCCAAGGAATTGGAGCCCAACATAGGAATAGGAAAGGGTACACAACCGAAAATGTCATGGCAGTGTGTGATTTTGATATGAGGTTCACTTTTGTTGTTCCTGGATGGCCCGGATCTGTTCATGACACACGTGTATGGAGCGATGCTATAGTTCGCTATGAGCATTATCCACAACCACCCACAGGTAATCTCTTGTATCTATGCATATTATTATGAAAGTGTATGCATGCATATTCTTATGTACAAGATGTCTTATTATAGATAAATACTACCTTGTCGACTCCGGATATCCCAACAGAGTTGGATATCTAGCACCATACAAAGGGCAACGGTATCATGTACCTGATTTCCAACAACACCCTCCCATGGGGAGGTATGAGACATTCAACCATCGACATTCTTCTTTGCGCAATGTTATCGAAAGATCATTTGGTGTTCTCAAGATGAAATGGCGTATTCTCCAAGGCATACCACGGTACAAACCGGAGACCCAAAAGATGATCATCACTGCATGCATGTGTCTTCACAACTACATTCGTGATAGCAAGTTACGTGATGAGCATTTTGACAAGTTTGACAATGATGCATACGTGCAACCTCCACAGCCGTTTACAGGTGCCAACGCTTTACCACCTGACGATGATGGTACCATGGCCGCTACACGTGAGGCTATTGCCGTCAGCCTTGTACCTTGAGATCATCCATCTATTTGTAGTTTGCAACTCCCTTTTAACTTGTAATATTATGCAATATATGATATTTTCAACTCTGGTTCTAAATTGTAATGGTAAGCACTTTATGATATTTGCAAGTCGCTTTTATATTGTAATATTACTATATGTTATTTCCAAATTAATAGTTTATGAGATTTGCATCTTGTTTTTGTGTTCACATTACACATGAAACCATCAGTAATAACCAAGTGTTACCAATTCAACACTCACTTGAATCTAAGGGCGTTACAGACATTTCAATGGACAACTCATAGAACAATCACATGCTAGAATTACAGAAAAGAACTGGACAGATAATTCTGTGGGAAGACGATTCTGTGGGCAGTATCCCAGAATCATATTCTGGAGAATTATGAGGGGAAAAGAACTGGCCCTAATTCTGTAATAGGATTAACGGGTCGTTAATGGGCCCGAATACATGGCGGGTTGGAAACGACGCAATGGGTTAACAGGCCGATTCTAACGACGGGCTGAATTTGGCCCACTAGAAGAACAGGCCAGTAACGGACCGGAAATAAGGAGCCGGAATGGAGCCCAAGTATTTATGGGCCCTAGTAGGCCAAAAGCTAATACGGGCTGGTAACGGCCCATGTGAATCATGAGCCGTTAATGGGTATAAAGAAATTGACAGTTTATTATGGGCCAGAGTAACCATGGGTCACTAAAGGGCCCAAAGGGACGAAAGACCTCATATGGGCCGAAAGCCATCGTGGGCCGAAAGTGAAACGGGTTGGTATTATACTGGACAGCCCACACGACATTGTTGGGCCAAATTGGAAAAGGCCATAACGGGGCATGAGTTACCGGGCCGTAAAATGGGCTATATGCGAACAAACTGTTAACAAGCTTTTTCATGGGCTGACCCGCTAGCTTTTGACCAAGTCAAATGGGCCGGCCTTTGTAAGCTAAATGTGTCACTGTTGGGACGTGCCACGTGTCAATGTATCATAGGTGCCTATATGTCCCAATGGCGAGCTAACACGTGGTTCCGGTGGTCAATGAGAATTTTGCACGTGGAAATTCCCCTTTGGTCTGGGCTGTTAGCGGGTTATTGGATGCAAACCAGAACCCGATAGCTTAATGGCGACCCGTTACGGTGGAAGCCACGTGTCGGTTATCCTCGACGAAAACACTTCCAGGACACGACGTTTATCGTCATGGAAGTGGACACTTTCGTGGTAATAATTTCAGTATTGTCATGGAACACTTGTACAACACCACATGTATGACTATCTTGATTCTGTCATAAAAGCGTCATGGATGTACATGCATGATAGAAAACGTGACCTACTGTGAAAAACACGTATTATCACGAAAGTAGGTTTTTGTAGTGCAACCTACTGCACCTACTGAAAATATTGGTTATGAAATTCCTTCGGGTATGATTGAACAACTGCTAGCTAATCCTTATGCAGGAGACGGAACGATGCATCCCGATATGCATTTGATACATGTGGATGAAATTTATGGATTATTTAAACTTGCAGGTTTACCCGGAGATGAAGTTAACAAGAAGGTTTTCCCTTTATCTTTGAAGGGAAAAGCATTGACATGGTATAGGCTATACGATGATATTAGATCGTGGAACTGGAATCGATTGAAATTGGAATTTCACCAAAAGTTTTATCCTATGCATCTAGTTCATTGTGATCAGAATTATATACATAATTTATGGCCTCGTGAAGGAGAAAGTATCGCTCTAGCTTGGGGGAGGCTTAAGTCAATATTACATTCATGCTCCAATCATGAACTCCTGAGAGAAGTTATTCTTCAGATTTTTTATACTCAGCTTTCTCGTGATGATAAATCCATGCTCTAGCATGAATAATGAAAATTTATCATGAAATAAGGGAATATAAAATAATAAATTTATTATTGCCTCTAGGGCATATTTCCTTCAAAGAAGAGGACGAGGAGCAAGCCGAGGAAGAAGATGAAGTAGGTGGTGAGGAGGAGCAGGAGTACGATGATGATGACAGACCTCCACCCACTCAGCCAACCGAGGACAAGAAGGGAAAATAGCCGAAGAAGCAATGGAAGGGTGCGTCCCCGTTTCAGAAAGAGCGTCCTCCTCATAGTCGCACGAAAAATCCGAATGAGACCTGCTCCAAGAGGAATGGGGAGCGTACGGCCAAAAGGGGGAGCAAGAGAAAGTGAAATGGTCATGTTGAACTAGTCGTTTAGTTAAACTATTTGCTGTTTATGTTGAGCTGTGAACGAGAACTTGTTTGCTATGTCGAACTACTTTGGAATTGTCGATTTGCTACCTATTTTCTCTGTTGGACATGTAAACCCTATTTGATATGTTGAACTATCATTTCTATCGATGCATGATGTGTTATAATATGTGAGATCATCATCATTTTTTGATTTCTAAACTATATTGCTGGTGTGCACAAATTTTTAGAATTGAAGCGAACAGTTCTGCACAAAAATTAAGTTGGACGGGACCCTACCGTCGTAGTCCCTGGCGGTAGGGTTGGACAGCCTACTATTCTTTAGCAAGTTTCGGTTATAGCAGCTACCTATTTTCTCTGTTGGACATGTAAACCCTATTTGATATGTTGAACTATCATTTCTATCGATGCATGATGTGTTATAATATGTGAGATCATCGTCATTTTTTGATTTCTAAACTATATTGCTGGTGTGCACAAATTTTTAGAATTGAAGCGAACAGTTCTGCACAAAAATTAAGTTGGACGGGACCCTACCGTCGTAGTCCCTGGCGGTAGGGTTGGACAGCCTACTATTCTTTAGCAAGTTTCGGTTATAGCAGCAGGCACATGACCCTACTGTCAGGAACAATGGCAGTAGGGTGTGCAAACCTATAGTTATTTTCTTCTTTTGCAAATTCGAAACATAAGACACAGGCGCAGGACCCTACCGCCAATCAGCTAGGTGGTAGTTGATTGTAGCATACCGCCGGCCTCTCTGGCGGTATAGCCGTTAGGACACGTCAGCAGCAACATAGTTAGATGGTGGCCGTTGCCGTTAACCTATCACCTTGAGCCTCGGCGGTAAGCTATGCAATCCTACCGCCAACCATCCTGACGGTAGGAAAAGGGTTAGATCCCGATTGTTTGAAACCAGGGTTATATCCGGCTAAACTTTACAAAAAAAAGTCAAAACTCCAAATTCGGCCTACAACCGCTACCCACGCAACATCTTCTTTTTGGAAAAGGATACAAGGCAGACGGCACGGTTATCTGAAAACGGGTCACTCATTCACGTAGATGGAAATGCAATAATGGGTACCCTGCCGATAGGGAAGGGCCAGGGATGGGTGCATCGTGATAGACAGAGGCGGCAACTCCTCCGGCCCAGCGTACACGGGCGTCACCCGAGCCGAGCATTTCGGCGATAACGGATCCTGCAAGGGAGCTGAACGACTCCGTGTCGTTGCACACGAGGATGACAAGAAGCAGTTCTGGTGAGGTGGGTAGGTCATCAGCTGCATGCAGCTCTCCGTCTGTCTTTCTCCCTGCCCTAGCTAGCTAGTGCGCACCAGGAGGGGAGGAGGAGGGATCACCTCGCCTCGCTCCGGGCGTGCTCGCACTCACAAACTCGCTAGCTCGTGACATGCATGCCAATCATAGAACCAATCAATCTGTGAACCTCAACATCCAACATCCATAGTCGATGAACATCCAACGTTCCGCGATTCGGCGGCATGTCCATCCCGGAGCACGGGCGGAGATCACGACGCTCCTCAGCCCTCACCTGCAGCAGCGAGTTGAGTTGCATTGCAGTGCAGGGCTTGGTACGTGCAACCACTCCAGTTTAAGGAAACCATCTACCCGTTCTTGGGAGCCGGTTTGGAGTTACGGAAAACGGCTCCACCTTTACCAGACTGCATGCAAAAGGAGTCAAGTTGATGCATCTCTCCACATGCACAACTGTACAAATCGAGTAATTGCATGCCCAAATAGTAGAACCCAACACAGGAATCAGTGTTTGCATTCCACTTCTAATTTACCCACCCAAGTGTATGTAGCAAAGTGACAGACAGGGAGGGTTTATGCACGAGCTGTCAAGATTCGGATCACTCTTCTATATTCGGCAATAAGTAGCAGCCAGCAGCTCTGATTTGGCTTGTCATGCTTTTTTGCACGGCGTATTTTTCTTCATAATTTATTTAAAATATCTTCTAGAGAATATTTTTTTACAAGTTTTATCGATTAGTGCCGTACGTCAAAGAGGACATTGTACAAATTGTACTAATAGCTTCTTAAAATTTATGCTGATATAATCTTTTATAAAGGGCATTTATCTGCGCCGGTGCGCCGGCCGAACAGTTCGGCCGGTCAAACGCGCAGCGTTCGATTGCTTCGCCTGGGCCCGTTAGATCACGCCCTTCCATCATATCCTTTCTTCTCTCTCTGAAAAAAACACAGGAAAAAGCTGAGAGCAGCAGCGCCTCCTCCACTTGCTAGCATCGCCACCACCCATCCCGCTTGGACCACCGGTGACTTCGCTCATCTCCTCGCCGTCGATGCTGCTCACCCCGCCTCGCCGTCACTGGTTGCAGCTCCTCGTCAAAGTCAACGCCGCTCGATTGAAGCAAAAAAAATAGCAGATTCCAGCAAAAATTAATGGCAGTTCCAACAAAAGAAACTAGTAGCAAAAACTGGAGAACTCGATTGTAACAACAAATTAGCCAGTTCCAGCAAATAAAAACACTGGTTCCAACAAAAACATGTCAGTAGCAAAAACACTAGTAGTCAATTGTAGCAGAAAAAATAGCCAGTTCCAGCAAATGAAAAGACTGGTTCCAGCAAAAACATCTCAGCAGCAAAAACACTAGTAGTTGATTGTAGCAAAAAAATTAGCTAGTTCCAGCAAATAAAACACACTGGATCCAGCAAAAAAAAAACGCGTCGGCGGTGAGGGCGCGTCCGGTTCCAGCACGGCTAGTCGTTGGTTGTAGCACCACGACATCACAGTCATAGCAGTAACGTCTACCTCACAACATACTCCATCGGCCGCCGGCGACCTTCGCGCAGCTGACCATCGGTTGCAACTCCGCATCACCACGGCGTGGGAGCACGGCTGGATGCTGGTTTCAGTACCGGAGGTTTGCCGAATCCAACATCTCCATGTGCCGATTCCAGCATGGCCAGACGCCCCAGCGTCGCCGTGCATCGCTTCCGGCACGGCTGGTCGCTGCATGTAGCACGGGCCCAACTCCGCCGGGTGCAGCATCTGGGAAGCTTTGATGTGGGGATGGGAGATAGAAGCAGATGGATGCTACTAGCGAGCATACGAGACGGAGCGCTGCCGTGGACGGTGACGATTTTGCTCGGGTGGACAGAGGACATGGCGTGGGAGAGAGATGGTGGGGGATTGGGAATTTCTGGGATGGACGAAGAAGAGAAAGATCTGGTGAAGGGATAAGGGATGGACGAAGAAGAGAAAGTTCCGCCGGCAGGCCGATTCCAAACGTTTTCCTTTTATAAATGGATCAGTGCTACTAGTAGTGCAACAAGATTTTTCACTTCACCAGTTTTTTTGCACAGTCCACAAGATCATGATTCAAGGATCTCATCGATGGCATTGCCTTCTGGCCCAGCTAATGATTGCTTATTTTGTGCCATGCCGGGCCGGCCCATGTGCCTGATAAGAAAAAAAGCACAGCATGGGCCCAAAGGTTAGTTTCGGACTGTGCGGCCTGTTTCAGGCCATTTCTCTTCTTCTTTTTCGAGCCTATTTCGGCTGTTTGACTGGTTCTTTTTTCTGAAAATTTCAGAAAAGAATACCGAAAATGTAGAAGTTAAGAAATAGAGGCCAAATGTCATATGGGGGGTAAATAGTGAGCTTTATTAAGGTTGCCTAATTAAAACCTTGGTATGGAAAAAGAGTAAAGATGACGCAAATTGGCGAGCATGGAGTTCCTGATGCAGTCTATCAGCTAGTAAGAATGAGCTTTGCTACACCTATGAAAATTGGTTACAAAAATCTAGTTAGCAAATTATGATTAGAAGGGAG